>NW_027487257.1:0-16541 GCF_050908995.1 Andrena cerasifolii | reverse complement strand
TAATAAATTTCAGCTTCAAAGGCATCGCCTTAAAGTTGCAAATAAGAGGCGCATGCTTTTCAATACGCGTTCGAAAATTCTGCGTCTCGTTGTTAAACAGTCACTGTCTCGAAACACCTGCGCCACTTCTCGCTCTTTCATTTGCTCTCGGAGACGTTACTTTGTTCCATTTCTTTCGACGGCATGTTCTCCTGTTACATAGCCCAATTTTGTGTATTCTCGAAATTTTCGCCAGATTTTGGCCTATATATCAGGAGAAAATGAAGTGGAAAGACGTATACTAAATTTCAGCTTCAAAGGCATCGCCTTAAAGTTGCAAATAAGGGGCGCATGCCTTTCAGGAGGCGTTCGAAAATTCTGCGTCTCTTCGTTAAACAGTCACTGTCTCGAAACATCTGCGCCACTTCTTGCACTTTGACTTGCTCTCCGGAGACGTAACATTGTGCCATCTTTTTCGACGGCATGTTCTCCTGTTACAAAGCACAATTTTGTGCATTCTGAAAATTTTCGCCAGATTTTGGCCAATATATCAGGAGAATATGAAGTCGAAATAGGTATACTAAATTTCAGCTTCAAAGGCATCGCCTCAAAAGTTGCAATTAAGAGGCGCAGGCCTTTCAAGAGGCGTTCGATAATTCTGCGTCTCGTTGTTAAACAGTCACTGTCTCGAAACACCTGCGCCACTTCTCGCTCTTTCATTTGCTCTCCGGAGACGTTACTTTGTTCCATTTCTTTCGACGGCATGTTCTCCTGTTACATAGCCCAATTTTGTGTATTCTCGAAATTTTCGCCAGATTTTGGCCAATATATCAGGAGAAAATGAAGTGGAAAGAGGTATACTAAATTTCAGCTTCAAAGGCATCGCCTTAAAGTTGCAAATAAGGGGCGCATGCCTTTCAAGAGGCGTTCGAAAATTCTGCGTCTCTTCGTTAAACAGTCACTGTCTCGAAACATCTGCGCCACATCTCGCTCTTTCATTTGCTCTCCGGAGACGTTACTTTGTGCCATCTCTTTCGACGGCATGTTCTCCTGTTACATAGCCCAATTTTGTGTATTCTCGAAATTTTCGCCAGATTTTGGCCAATATATCAGGAGAACATGAAGTGGAAAGAGGAATAATAAATTTCAGCTTCAAAGGCATCGCCTTAAAGTTGCAAATAAGAGGCGCATGCTTTTCAATACGCGGTCGAAAATTCTGCGTCTCGTTGTTAAACAGTCACTGTCTCGAAACACCTGCGCCACTTCTCGCTCTTTCATTTGCTCTCCGGAGACGTTACTTTGTTCCATTTCTTTCGACGGCATGTTCTCCTGTTACATAGCCCAATTTTGTGTATTCTCGAAATTTTCGCCAGATTTTGGCCTATATATCAGGAGAAAATGAAGTGGAAAGACGTATACTAAATTTCAGCTTCAAAGGCATCGCCTTAAAGTTGCAAATAAGGGGCGCATGCCTTTCAGGAGGCGTTCGAAAATTCTGCGTCTCTTCGTTAAACAGTCACTGTCTCGAAACATCTGCGCCACTTCTTGCACTTTGACTTGCTCTCCGGAGACGTTACATTGTGCCATCTTTTTCGACGGCATGTTCTCCTGTTACAAAGCACAATTTTGTGCATTCTGAAAATTTTCGCCTGATTTTGGCCAATATATCAGGAGAATATGAAGTCGAAAGAGGTATACTAAATTTCAGCTTCATATGCATCGCCTTAAAGTTGCAATTAAGAGGCGCAAGCCTTTCAAGAGGCGTTCGAAAATTCTGCGTGTCTTCGTTAAACAGTCACTGTCTCGAAACGTCTGCGCCACTTCTCGCTCTTTGATTTTCTCTCCGGAGACGTTACTTTGTGCCATCTCTTTCAACGGCATGTTCTCCTGTTACAAAGCCCAATTTTGTGCATTCTGAAAATTTTTCGCCAGATTTTGGCCAATATATCAGGAGAACATGAAGTCGAAATAGGTATACTAAATTTCAGCTTCAAAGGCATCGCCTCAAAAGTTGCAATTAAGAGGCGCAGGCCTTTCAAGAGGCGTTCGATAATTCTGCGTCTCGTTGTTAAACAGTCACTGTCTCGAAACACCTGCGCCACTTCTCGCTCTTTCATTTGCTCTCCGGAGACGTTACTTTGTTCCATTTCTTTCGACGGCATGTTCTCCTGTTACATAGCCCAATTTTGTGTATTCTCGAAATTTTCGCCAGATTTTGGCCAATATATCAGGAGAAAATGAAGTGGAAAGAGGTATACTAAATTTCAGCTTCAAAGGCATCGCCTTAAAGTTGCAAATAAGGGGCGCATGCCTTTCAAGAGGCGTTCGAAAATTCTGCGTCTCTTCGTTAAACAGTCACTGTCTCGAAACATCTGCGCCACATCTCGCTCTTTCATTTGCTCTCCGGAGAAGTTACTTTGTGCCATCTCTTTCGACGGCATGTTCTCCTGTTACAAAGCCCAATTTTGTGTATTCTCGAAATTTTTGCCAGATTTTGGCCAATATATCAGGAGAACATGAAGTGGAAAGAGGAATAACAAATTTCAGCTTCAAAGGCATCGCCTTAAAGTTGCAAATAAGAGGCGCATGCTTTTCAATACGCGTTCGAAAATTCTGCGTCTCGTTGTTAAACAGTCACTGTCTCGAAACACCTGCGCCACTTCTCGCTCTTTCATTTGCTCTCCGGAGACGTTACTTTGTTCCATTTCTTTCGACGGCATGTTCTCCTGTTACATAGCCCAATTTTGTGTATTCTCGAAATTTTCGCCAGATTTTGGCCAATATATCAGGAGAAAATGAAGTGGAAAGAGGTATACTAAATTTCAGCTTCAAAGGCATCGCCTTAAAGTTGCAAATAAGGGGCGCATGCCTTTCAAGAGGCGTTCGAAAATTCTGCGTCTCTTCGTTAAACAGTCACTGTCTCGAAACATCTGCGCCACATCTCGCTCTTTCATTTGCTCTCCGGAGACGTTACTTTGTGCCATCTCTTTCGACGGCATGTTCTCCTGTTACAAAGCCCAATTTTGTGTATTCTCGAAATTTTTGCCAGATTTTGGCCAATATATCAGGAGAACATGAAGTGGAAAGAGGAATAATAAATTTCAGCTTCAAAGGCATCGCCTTAAAGTTGCAAATAAGAGGCGCATGCTTTTCAATACGCGTTCGAAAATTCTGCGTCTCGTTGTTAAACAGTCACTGTCTCGAAACACCTGCGCCACTTCTCGCTCTTTCATTTGCTCTCCGGAGACGTTACTTTGTTCCATTTCTTTCGACGGCATGTTCTCCTGTTACATAGCCCAATTTTGTGTATTCTCGAAATTTTCGCCAGATTTTGGCCTATATATCAGGAGAAAATGAAGTGGAAAGACGTATACTAAATTTCAGCTTCAAAGGCATCGCCTTAAAGTTGCAAATAAGGGGCGCATGCCTTTCAGGAGGCGTTCGAAAATTCTGCGTCTCTTCGTTAAACAGTCACTGTCTCGAAACATCTGCGCCACTTCTTGCACTTTGACTTGCTCTCCGGAGACGTTACATTGTGCCATCTTTTTCGACGGCATGTTCTCCTGTTACAAAGCACAATTTTGTGCATTCTGAAAATTTTCGCCAGATTTTGGCCAATATATCAGGAGAATATGAAGTCGAAATAGGTATACTAAATTTCAGCTTCAAAGGCATCGCCTCAAAAGTTGCAATTAAGAGGCGCAGGCCTTTCAAGAGGCGTTCGATAATTCTGCGTCTCGTTGTTAAACAGTCACTGTCTCGAAACACCTGCGCCACTTCTCGCTCTTTCATTTGCTCTCCGGAGACGTTACTTTGTTCCATTTCTTTCGACGGCATGTTCTCCTGTTACATAGCCCAATTTTGTGTATTCTCGAAATTTTCGCCAGATTTTGGCCAATATATCAGGAGAAAATGAAGTGGAAAGAGGTATACTAAATTTCAGCTTCAAAGGCATCGCCTTAAAGTTGCAAATAAGGGGCGCATGCCTTTCAAGAGGCGTTCGAAAATTCTGCGTCTCTTCGTTAAACAGTCACTGTCTCGAAACATCTGCGCCACATCTCGCTATTTCATTTGCTCTCCGGAGACGTTACTTTGTGCCATCTCTTTCGACGGCATGTTCTCCTGTTACAAAGCCCAATTTTATGTATTCTCGAAATTTTTGCCAGATTTTGGCCAATATATCAGGAGAACATGAAGTGGAAAGAGGAATAATAAATTTCAGCTTCAAAGGCATCGCCTTAAAGTTGCAAATAAGAGGCGCATGCTTTTCAATACGCGTTCGAAAATTCTGCGTCTCGTTGTTAAACAGTCACTGTCTCGAAACACCTGCGCCACTTCTCGCTCTTTCATTTGCTCTCCGGAGACGTTACTTTGTTCCATTTCTTTCGACGGCATGTTCTCCTGTTACATAGCCCAATTTTGTGTATTCTCGAAATTTTCGCCAGATTTTGGCCTATATATCAGGAGAAAATGAAGTGGAAAGACGTATACTAAATTTCAGCTTCAAAGGCATCGCCTTAAAGTTGCAAATAAGGGGCGCATGCCTTTCAGGAGGCGTTCGAAAATTCTGCGTCTCTTCGTTAAACAGTCACTGTCTCGAAACATCTGCGCCACTTCTTGCACTTTGACTTGCTCTCCGGAGACGTTACATTGTGCCATCTTTTTCGACGGCATGTTCTCCTGTTACAAAGCACAATTTTGTGCATTCTGAAAATTTTCGCCTGATTTTGGCCAATATATCAGGAGAATATGAAGTCGAAAGAGGTATACTAAATTTCAGCTTCATATGCATCGCCTTAAAGTTGCAATTAAGAGGCGCAAGCCTTTCAAGAGGCGTTCGAAAATTCTGCGTGTCTTCGTTAAACAGTCACTGTCTCGAAACGTCTGCGCCACTTCTCGCTCTTTGATTTTCTCTCCGGAGACGTTACTTTGTGCCATCTCTTTCAACGGCATGTTCTCCTGTTACAAAGCCCAATTTTGTGCATTCTGAAAAATTTTCGCCAGATTTTGGCCAATATATCAGGAGAACATGAAGTCGAAATAGGTATACTAAATTTCAGCTTCAAAGGCATCGCCTTAAAGTTGCAAATAAGGGGCGCATGCCTTTCAAGAGGCGTTCGAAAATTCTGCGTCTCTTCGTTAAACAGTCACTGTCTCGAAACATCTGCGCCACATCTCGCTCTTTCATTTGTTCTCCGGAGACGTTACATTGTGCCATCTCTTTCGACGGCATGTTCTCCTGTTACAAAGCCCAATTTTGTGTATTCTCGAAATTTTTGCCAGATTTTGGCCAATATATCAGGAGAACATGAAGTGGAAAGAGGAATAATAAATTTCAGCTTCAAAGGCATCGCCTTAAAGTTGCAAATAAGAGGCGCATGCTTTTCAATACACGTTCGAAAATTCTGCGTCTCGTTGTTAAACAGTCACTGTCTCGAAACACCTGCGCCACTTCTCGATCTTTCATTTGCTCTCCGGAGACGTTACTTTGTTCCATTTCTTTCGACGGCATGTTCTCCTGTTACATAGCCCAATTTTGTGTATTCTCGAAATTTTCGCCAGATTTTGGCCTATATATCAGGAGAAAATGAAGTGGAAAGACGTATACTAAATTTCAGCTTCAAAGGCATCGCCTTAAAGTTGCAAATAAGGGGCGCATGCCTTTCAGGAGGCGTTCGAAAATTCTGCGTCTCGTTGTTAAACAGTCACTGTCTCGAAACACCTGCGCCACTTCTCGCTATTTCATTTGCTCTCCGGAGACGTTACTTTGTGCCATCTCTTTCGACGGCATGTTCTCCTGTTACAAAGCCCAATTTTGTGTATTCTCGAAATTTTCGCCAGATTTTGGCCAATATATCAGGAGAACATGAAGTGGAAAGAGGAATAATAAATTTCAGCTTCATAGGCATCGCCTTAAAGTTGCAAATAAGAGGCGCATGCCTTTCAAGAGGCGTTCGAAAATTCTGCGCCTCTTCGTTAAACAGTCACTGCCTCGAAACGTCTGCGCCACTTCGCGCTCTTTGATTTGCTCTCCGGAGACGTTACTTTGTGCCATTTCTTTCGACGGCATGATCTCCTGTTACAACGCCCAATTTTGTGTATTCTCGAAGTTTTCGCCAGATTTTGGCCAATATATCAGGAGAACATGAAGTGGAAAGAGGTATACTATATTTCAGCTTCAAACGCATCGCCTTAAAGTTGCAAATAAGAGGCGCAGGCCTTTCAAGAGGCGTTCAAAAATTCTGCGTCTCGTTGTTAAACAGTCCCTGTCTCGAAACACCTGCGCCACTTCTTGCACTTTGACTTGCTCTCCGGAGACGTTACATTGTGCCATCTTTTTCGACGGCATGTTCTCCTGTTACAAAGCACAATTTTGTGCATTCTGAAAATTTTCGCCAGATTTTGGCCAATATATCAGGAGAATATGAAGTCGAAAGAGGTATACTAAATTTCAGCTTCAAAGGCATCGCCTTAAAGTTGCAAATAAGAGGCGCAGGCCTTTCACGAGGCGTTCGAAAATTCTGCGTCTCGTTGTTAAACAGTCACTGTCTCGAAACGTCTGCGCCACTTCTCGCTCTTTGATTTTCTCTCCGGAGACGTTCTTTGTGCCATCTCTTTCAACGGCATGTTCTCCTGTTACAAAGCCCAATTTTGTGCATTCTGAAAATTTTTCGCCAGATTTTGGCCAATATATCAGGAGAACATGAAGTCGAAATAGGTATACTAAATTTCAGCTTCAAAGGCATCGCCTCAAAAGTTGCAATTAAGAGGCGCAGGCCTTTCAAGAGGTGTTCGATAATTCTGCGTCTCGTTGTTAAACAGTCACTGTCTCGAAACACCTGCGCCACTTCTCGCTCTTTCATTTGCTCTCCGGAGACGTTACATTGTGCCATCTTTTTCGACGGCATGTTCTCCTGTTACAAAGCACAATTTTGTGCATTCTGAAAATTTTCGCCACATTTTGGCCAATATATCAGGAAAATATGAAGTCGAAAGAGGTATACTAAATTTCAGCTTCAAATGCAACGCCTTAAAGCTGCAAATAAGAGGCGCAGGCCTTTCAAGAGGCGTTCGAAAATTCTGCGTCTCGTTGTTAAACAGTCACTGTCTCGAAACACCTGCGCCACTTCTCGCTCTTTCATTTGCTCTCCGGAGACGTTACATTGTGCCATCTTTTTCGACGGCATGTTCTCCTGTTACAAAGCAGAATTTTGTGCATTCTGAAAATTTTCGCTAGATTTTGGCCAATATATCAGGAAAATATGAAGTGGAAAGAGGTATACTATATTTCAGCTTCAAACGCATCGCCTTAAAGTTGCAAATAAGAGGCGCAGGCCTTTCAAGAGGCGTTCGAAAATTCTGCGTCTCGTTGTTAAACAGTCACTGTCTCGAAACGTCTGCGCCACTTCGCGCTCTTTGATTTGCTCTCCGGAGACGTTACTTTGTGCCATTTCTTTCGACGGCATGTTCTCCTGTTACAACGCCCAATTTTGTGTATTCTCGAAATTTTCGCCAGATTTTGGCCAATATATCAGGAGAACATGAAGAGGAAAGAGGTATACTATATTTCAGCTTCAAACGCATCGCCTTAAAGTTGCAAATAAGAGGCGCAGGCCATTCAAGAGGCGTTCGAAAATTCTGCGTCTCGTTGTTAAATAGTCACTGTCTCGAAACACCTGCGCCACTTCTCGCTCTTTCATTTGCTCTCCGGAGACGTTACTTTGTGCCATCTCTTTCGACGGCATGTTCTCCTGTTACAAAGCCCAATTTTGTGTATTCTCGAAATTTTCGCCTGATTTTGGCCAATATATCAGGAGAACATGAAGTGGAAAGAGGAATAATAAATTTCAGCTTCAAAGGCATCGCCTTAAAGTTGCAAATAAGAGGCGCATGCTTTTCAATACGCGTTCGAAAATTCTGCGTCTCTTCGTTATACAGTCACTGTCTCGAAACATCTGCGCCACTTCTTGCACTTTGACTTGCTCTCCGGAGACGTTACATTGTGCCATCTTTTTCGACGGCATGTTCTCCTGTTACCAAGCACAATTTTGTGCATTCTGAAAATTTTCGCCAGATTTTGGCCAATATATCAGGAGAATATGAAGTCGAAAGAGGTATACTAAATTTCAGCTTCAAAGGCATCGCCTTAAAGTTGCAATAAGAGGTGCAGGCCTTTCAAGAGGCGTTCGAAAATTCTGCGCCTCTTCGTTAAACAGTCACTGTCTCGAAAAGCCTGCGCCACTTCGCGCTCTTTGATTTGCTCTCCGGAGACGTTACTTTGTGCCATTTCTTTCGACGGCATGTTCTCCTGTTACAACGCCCAATTTTGTGTATTCTCGAAAATTTCGCCAGATTTTGGCCAATATATCAGGAGAACATGAAGTGGAAAGAGGAATAATAAATTTCAGCTTCATAGGCATCGCCTTAAAGTTGCAAATAAGAGGCGCAGGCCTTTCAAGAGGCGTTCGAAAATTCTGCGTGTCTTCGTTAAACAGTCACTGTCTCGAAACGTCTGCGCCACTTCTCGCTCTTTGATTTTCTCTCCGGAGACGTTACTTTGTGCCATCTCTTTCAACGGCATGTTCTCCTGTTACAAAGCCCAATTTTGTGCATTCTGAAAATTTTTCGCCAGATTTTGGCCAATATATCAGGAGAACATGAAGTCGAAATAGGTATACTAAATTTCAGCTTCAAAGGCATCGCCTCAAAAGTTGCAATTAAGAGGCGCAGGCCTTTCAAGAGGCGTTCGATAATTCTGCGTCTCGTTGTTAAACAGTCACTGTCTCGAAACACCTGCGCCACTTCTCGCTCTTTCATTTGCTCTCCGGAGACGTTACTTTGTGCCATTTCTTTCGACGGCATGTTCTCCTGTTACAAAGCACAATTTTGTGCATTCTGAAAATTTTCGCCAGATTTTGGCCAATATATCAGGAGAATATGAAGTCGAAAGAGGTATACTAAATTTCAGCTTCAAAGGCATCGCCTTAAAGTTGCAATTAAGAGGCGCAAGCCTTTCAAGAGGCGTTCGAAAATTCTGCGTGTCTTCGTTAAACAGTCACTGTCTCGAAACGTCTGCGCCACTTCTCGCTCTTTGATTTTCTCTCCGGAGACGTTACTTTGTGCCATCTCTTTCAACGGCATGTTCTCCAGTTACAAAGCCCAATTTTGTGCATTCTGAAAATTTTTCGCCAGATTTTGGCCAATATATCAGGAGAACATGAAGTCGAAATAGGTATACTAAATTTCAGCTTCAAAGGCATTGCCTCAAAAGTTGCAATTAAGAGGCGCAGGCCTTTCAAGAGGCGTTCGATAATTCTGCGTCTCGTTGTTAAACAGTCATTGTCTCGAAACACCTGCGCCACTTCTCGCTCTTTCATTTGCTCTCCGGAGACGTTACATTGTGCCATCCTTTTCGACGGCATGTTCTCCTGTTACAAAGCCCAATTTTGTGTATTCTCGAAATTTTCGCCAGATTTTGGCCAATATATCAGGAGAACATGAAGTGGAAAGAGGAATAATAAATTTCAGCTTCATAGGCATCGCCTTAAAGTTGCAAATAAGAGGCGCAGGCCTTTCAAGAGGCGTTCGAAAATTCGGCGCCTCTTCGTTAAACAGTCACTGTCTCGAAACGTCTGCGCCACTTCTCGCTCTTTGATTTGCTCTCCGGAGACGTTACTTTGTGCCATCTCTTTCGTGGGCATGTTCTCCTGTTACAAAGCCCAATTTTGTGTATTCTCGAAATTTTCGCCAGATTTTGGCCAATATATCAGGAGAACATGAAGTGGAAAGAGGTATACTATATTTCAGCTTCAAACGCATCGCCTTAAAGTTGCAAATAAGAGGCGCAGGCCTTTCAAGAGGCGTTCGAAAATTCTGCGTCTCGTTGTTAAACAGTCACTGTCTCGAAACAACTGCGCCACTTCTCGCTCTTTCATTTGCTCTCCGGAGACGTTACTTTGTGCCATCTCTTTCAACGGCATGTTCTCCTGTTACAAAGCCCAATTTTGTGCATTCTGAAAATTTTTCGCCAGATTTTGGCCAATATATCAGGAGAAAATGAAGTGGAAAGAGGTATACTAAATTTCAGCTTCATAGGCATCGCCTTAAAGTTGCAAATAAGAGGCGCAAGCCTTTCAAGAGGCGTTCGAAAATTCTGCGTCTCGTTGTTAAACAGTCACTGTCTCGAAACACCTGCGCCACTTCTCGCTCATTCATTTGCTCTCCGGAGACGTTGCATTGTGCCATCTTTTTCGACGGCATGTTCTCCTGTTACAAAGCACAATTTTGTGCATTCTGAAAATTTTCGCCAGATTTTGGCCAATATATCAGGAGAATATGAAGTCGAAAGAGGTATACTAAATTTCAGCTTCAAAGGCATCGCCTTAAAGTTGCAAATAAGAGGCGCAAGCCTTTCTTCAAGAGGCGTTCGAAAATTCTGCATGTCTTCGTTAAACAGTCACTGTCTCGAAACACCTGCGCCACTTCTCGCTCTTTCATTTGCTCTCCGGAGACGTTACTTTGTGCCATCTCTTTCGACGGCATGTTCTCCTGTTATAAAGCCCAATTTTGTGTATTCTCGAAATTTTCGCCAGATTTTGGCCAATATATCAGGAGAACATGAAGTGGAAAGAGGAATAATAAATTTCAGCTTCAAAGGCATCGTCTTAAAGTTGCAAATAAGAGGCGCATGCCTTTCAATAGGCGTTCGAAAATTCTGCGTCTCGTTGTTAAACAGTTACTGTCTCGAAACACCTGCGCCACTTCTCGCTCTTTCATTTGCTCTCCGGAGACGTTACTTTGTGCCATCTTTTTCGACGGCATGTTCTCCTGTTACAAAGCACAATTTTGTGCATTCTGAAAATTTTTCGCCAGATTTTGGCCAATATATCAGGAGAACATGAAGTCGAAATAGGTATACTAAATTTCAGCTTCAAAGGCATCGCCTCAAAAGTTGCAATTAAGAGGCGCAGGCCTTTCAAGAGGCGTTCGAAAATTCTGCGTCTCGTTGTTAAACAGTCACTGTCTCGAAACAACTGCGCCACTTCTCGCTCTTTCATTTGCTCTCCGGAGACGTTACATTGTGCCATCTTTTTCGACGGCATGTTCTCCTGTTACAAAGCACAATTTTGTGCATTCTGAAAATTTTCGCCAGATTTTGGCCAATATAT
This sequence comes from Andrena cerasifolii, assembly GCF_050908995.1. NCBI lineage: Eukaryota > Metazoa > Arthropoda > Insecta > Hymenoptera > Andrenidae > Andrena > Andrena cerasifolii. The sequence continues at coordinate 5,394 of NW_027487257.1, read as the reverse complement.
CAGGAGAATATGAAGTCGAAAGAGGTATACTAAATTTCAGCTTCAAAGGCATCGCCCTAAAGTTGCAAATAAGAGGCGCAGGCGTTTCAAGAGGCGTTCGAAATTCTGCGTCTCGTTGTTAAACAGTCACTGTCTCGAAGCACCTGCGCAACTTCTCGCACTTTCATTTGCTCTCCGGAGACGTTACTTTGTGCCATCTCTTTCGACGGCATGTTCTCCTGTTACAAAGCCCAATTTTGTGTATTCTCGAAATTTTTGCCAGATTTTGGCCAATATATCAGGAGAACATGAAGTCGAAAGAGGTATACTAAATTTCAGCTTCAAAGGCATCGCCTTAAAGTTGCAATTAAGAGGCGCAAGCCTTTCAAGAGGCGTTCGAAAATTCTGCGTGTCTTCGTTAAACAGTCACTGTCTCGAAACGTCTGCGCCACTTCTCGCTCTTTGATTTGCTCTCCGGAGACGTTACTTTGTGCCATCTCTTTCGTGGGCATGTTCTCCTGTTACAAAGCCCAATTTTATGTATTCTCGAAATTTTCGCCAGATTTTGGCCAATATATCAGGAGAACATGAAGTGGAAAGTGGAATAATAAATTTCAGCTTCATAGGCATCGCCTTAAAGTTGCAAATAAGAGGTGCAGGCCTTTCAAGAGGCGTTCGAAAATTCTGCGCCTCTTCGTTAAACAGTCACTGTCTCGAAACGCCTGCGCCACTTCGCGCTCTTTGATTTGCTCTCCGGAGACGTTACTTTGTGCCATTTCTTTCGACGGCATGTTCTCCTGTTACAATGCCCAATTTTGTGTATTCTCGAAATTTTCGCCAGATTTTGGCCAATATATCAGGAGAACATGAAGTCGAAATAGGTATACTAAATTTCAGCTTCAAAGGCATCGCCTCAAAAGTTGCAATTAAGAGGCGCAGGCCTTTCAGAGGCGTTCGATAATTCTGCGTCTCGTTGTTAAACAGTCACTGTCTCGAAACACCTGCGCCACTACTCGCTCTTTCATTTGCTCTCCGGAGACGTTACATTGTGCCATCTCTTTCAACGGCATGTTCTCCTGTTACAAAGCCCAATTTTGTGCATTCTGAAAATTTTTCGCCAGATTTTGGCCAATATATCAGGAGAACATGAAGTGGAAAGTGGAATAATAAATTTCAGCTTCATAGGCATCGCCTTAAAGTTGCAAATAAGAGGTGCAGGCCTTTCAAGAGGCGTTCGAAAATTCTGCGTCTCGTTGTTAAACAGTCACTGTCTCGAAGCACCTGCGCAACTTCTCGCTCTTTGATTTGCTCTCCGGAGACGTTACTTTGTGCCATCTTTTTCGACGGCATGTTCTCCTGTTACAAAGCACAATTTTGTGCATTCTGAAAATTTTTCGCCAGATTTTGGCCAATATATCAGGAGAACATGAAGTCGAAATAGGTATACTAAATTTCAGCTTCAAAGGCATCGCCTCAAAAGTTGCAATTAAGAGGCGCAGGCCTTTCAAGAGGCGTTCGAAAATTCTGCGTCTCGTTGTTAAACAGTCACTGTCTCGAAACAACTGCGCCACTTCTCGCTCTTTCATTTGCTCTCCGGAGACGTTACTTTGTTCCATTTCTTTCGACGGCATGTTCTCCTGTTACATAGCCCAATTTTGTGTATTCTCGAAATTTTCGCCAGATTTTGGCCAATATATCAGGAGAACATGAAGTGGAAAGAGGAATAATAAATTTCAGCTTCATAGGCATCGCCTTAAAGTTGCAAATAAGAGGCGCAAGCCTTTCAAGAGGGGTTCGAAAATTCTGCGTGTGTTCGTTAAACAGTCACTGTCTCGAAACGTCTGCGCCACTTCTCGCTCTTTGATTTTCTCCCCGGAGACGTTACATTGTGCCATCTTTTTCGACGGCATGTTCTCCTGTTACAAAGCACAATTTTGTGCATTCTGAAAATTTTCGCCAGATTTTGGCAAATATATCAGGAGAATATGAAGTCGAAAGAGGTATACTAAATTTCAGCTTCAAAGGCATCGCCTTAAAGTTGCAAATAAGAGGCGCAAGCCTTTCTTCAAGAGGCGTTCGATAATTCTGCGTGTCTTCGTTAAACAGTCACTGTCTCGAAACGTCTGCGCCACTTCGCGCTCTTTCATTTGCTCTCCGGAGACGTTACTTTGTGCCATCTCTTTCGACGGCATGTTCTCCTGTTACAAAGCACAATTTTGTGCATTCTGAAAATTTTCGCCAGATTTTGGCCAATATATCAGGAGAATATGAAGTCGAAAGAGGTATACTAAATTTCAGCTTCAAAGGCATCGCCTTAAAGTTGCAAATAAGAGGCGCAGGCGTTTCAAGAGGCGTTCGAAAATTCTGCGTCTCGTTGTTAAACAGTCACTGTCTCGAAGCACCTGCGCAACTTCTCGCACTTTCATTTGCTCTCCGGAGACGTTACTTTGTGCCATCTCTTTCGACGGCATGTTCTCCTGTTACAAAGCCCAATTTTGTGTATTCTCGAAATTTTTGCCAGATTTTGGCCAATATATCAGGAGAACATGAAGTCGAAAGAGGTATACTAAATTTCAGCTTCAAAGGCATCGCCTTAAAGTTGCAATTAAGAGGCGCAAGCCTTTCAAGAGGCGTTCGAAAATTCTGCGTGTCTTCGTTAAACAGTCACTGTCTCGAAACGTCTGCGCCACTTCTCGCTCTTTGATTTGCTCTCCGGAGACGTTACTTTGTGCCATCTCTTTCGTGGGCATGTTCTCCTGTTACAAAGCCCAATTTTATGTATTCTCGAAATTTTCGCCAGATTTTGGCCAATATATCAGGAGAACATGAAGTGGAAAGTGGAATAATAAATTTCAGCTTCATAGGCATCGCCTTAAAGTTGCAAATAAGAGGTGCAGGCCTTTCAAGAGGCGTTCGAAAATTCTGCGCCTCTTCGTTAAACAGTCACTGTCTCGAAACGCCTGCGCCACTTCGCGCTCTTTGATTTGCTCTCCGGAGACGTTACTTTGTGCCATTTCTTTCGACGGCATGTTCTCCTGTTACAATGCCCAATTTTGTGTATTCTCGAAATTTTCGCCAGATTTTGGCCAATATATCAGGAGAACATGAAGTCGAAATAGGTATACTAAATTTCAGCTTCAAAGGCATCGCCTCAAAAGTTGCAATTAAGAGGCGCAGGCCTTTCAAGAGGCGTTCGATAATTCTGCGTCTCGTTGTTAAACAGTCACTGTCTCGAAACACCTGCGCCACTACTCGCTCTTTCATTTGCTCTCCGGAGACGTTACATTGTGCCATCTCTTTCAACGGCATGTTCTCCTGTTACAAAGCCCAATTTTGTGCATTCTGAAAATTTTTCGCCAGATTTTGGCCAATATATCAGGAGAACATGAAGTCGAAAGAGGTATACTAAATATCAGCTTCAAAGGCATCGCCTCAAAAGTTGCAATTAAGAGGCGCAGGCCTTTCAAGAGGCGTTCGAAAATTCTGCGTCTCGTTGTTAAACAGTCACTGTCTCGAAACAACTGCGCCACTTCTCGCTCTTTCATTTGCTCTCCGGAGACGTTACTTTGTTCCATTTCTTTCGACGGCATGTTCTCCTGTTACATAGCCCAATTTTGTGTATTCTCGAAATTTTCGCCAGATTTTGGCCAATATATCAGGAGAACATGAAGTGGAAAGAGGAATAATAAATTTCAGCTTCATAGGCATCGCCTTAAAGTTGCAAATAAGAGGCGCAAGCCTTTCAAGAGGGGTTCGAAAATTCTGCGTGTCTTCGTTAAACAGTCACTGTCTCGAAACGTCTGCGCCACTTCTCGCTCTTTGATTTTCTCCCCGGAGACGTTACATTGTGCCATCTTTTTCGACGGCATGTTCTCCTGTTACAAAGCACAATTTTGTGCATTCTGAAAATTTTCGCCAGATTTTGGCAAATATATCAGGAGAATATGAAGTCGAAAGAGGTATACTAAATTTCAGCTTCAAAGGCATCGCCTTAAAGTTGCAAATAAGAGGCGCAAGCCTTTCTTCAAGAGGCGTTCGATAATTCTGCGTGTCTTCGTTAAACAGTCACTGTCTCGAAACGTCTGCGCCACTTCGCGCTCTTTCATTTGCTCTCCGGAGACGTTACTTTGTGCCATCTCTTTCGACGGCATGTTCTCCTGTTATAAAGCCCAATTTTGTGTATTCTCGAAATTTTCGCCAGATTTTGGCCAATATATCAGGAGAACATGAAGTGGAAAGAGGAATAATAAATTTCAGCTTCAAAGGCATCGCCTTAAAGTTGCAAATAAGAGGCGCATGCCTTTCAATAGGCGTTCGAAAATTCTGCGTCTCGTTGTTAAACAGTCACTGTCTCGAAACACCTGCGCCACTTCTCGCTCTTTCATTTGCTCTCCGGAGACGTTACTTTGTGCCATCTCTTTCAACGGCATGTTCTCCTGTTACAAAGCCCAATTTTGTGCATTCTGAAATTTTTCGCCAGATTTTGGCCAATATATCAGGAGAAAATGAAGTGGAAAGAGGTATACTAAATTTCAGCTTCATAGGCATCGCCTTAAAGTTGCAAATAAGAGGCGCAAGCCTTTCAAGAGGCGTTCGAAAATTCTGCGTCTCGTTGTTAAACAGTCACTGTCTCGAAACACCTGCGCCACTTCTCGCTCTTTCATTTGCTCTCCGGAGACGTTACATTGTGCCATCTTTTTCGACGGCATGTTCTCCTGTTACAAAGCACAATTTTGTGCATTCTGAAAATTTTCGCCAGATTTTGGCCAATATATCAGGAGAATATGAAGTCGAAAGAGGTATACTAAATTTCAGCTTCAAAGGCATCGCCTTAAAGTTGCAAATAAGAGGCGCAGGCGTTTCAAGAGGCGTTCGAAAATTCTGCGTCTCGTTGTTAAACAGTCACTGTCTCGAAGCACCTGCGCAACTTCTCGCACTTTCATTTGCTCTCCGGAGACGTTACTTTGTGCCATCTCTTTCGACGGCATGTTCTCCTGTTACAAAGCCCAATTTTGTGTATTCTCGAAATTTTTGCCAGATTTTGGCCAATATATCAGGAGAACATGAAGTCGAAAGAGGTATACTAAATTTCAGCTTCAAAGGCATCGCCTTAAAGTTGCAATTAAGAGGCGCAAGCCTTTCAAGAGGCGTTCGAAAATTCTGCGTGTCTTCGTTAAACAGTCACTGTCTCGAAACGTCTGCGCCACTTCTCGCTCTTTGATTTGCTCTCCGGAGACGTTACTTTGTGCCATCTCTTTCGTGGGCATGTTCTCCTGTTACAAAGCACAATTTTGTGCATTCTGAAAATTTTTCGCCAGATTTTGGCCAATATATCAGGAGAACATGAAGTCGAAATAGGTATACTAAATTTCAGCTTCAAAGGCATCGCCTCAAAAGTTGCAATTAAGAGGCGCA
>NW_027487256.1:0-16548 GCF_050908995.1 Andrena cerasifolii | reverse complement strand
TTATGAAAAACCGATATTGAAACCAATATTGAAAAACCGATTTTGATAAACCGATTTTGAAAAACCAATATTGAAAAACCGATTTTGAAAAACCAATATTGAAAAACCGATTTTGAAAAACCGACGTTGAAAAACCGATATTGAAAAACCGATTTTGAAAAACCGATATTGAAAAACCGATATTGAAACCGATATTGAAACCAATATTGAAAAACCGATTATGAAAAACCGATATTGAAAAACCGATATTGAAACCAATATTGAAAAATCGATTTTGAAAAACCGATTTTGAAAAACCAATATTGAAAAACCTATTTTGAAAAAACAATATTGAAAAACCGATATTGAAACCAATATTGAAACCAATATTAAAAAACTGAATTTGAAAAACCAATATTGAAAAACCGACGTTGAAAAACAGATTTTGAAAAACCGATATTGAAAAATTGATATTGAAAAACCGATATTGAAAAACCGATATTGAAAAACCGATATTGAAACCGATATTCAAACCAATATTGGAAAACCGATATTGGAAAACCGATATTCAAACCAATATTGAAACCGATAGTGGAACCGATATTGAAAAACCGATTTTGAAAAACCAATATTGAAAAACCGACGTTGAAAAACCAATTTTGATAAACCGATATTGAAAAATCGATATTGAAAAACCGATATTGAAATTCCGATATTGAAAACCGATATTGAAACCGATATTGAAAAACCGATATTGAAAAACCAATTTTGAAAAACCGATATTGAAACCAATATTGAAAAACCGATTATGAAAAACCGATATTGAAAAACCGATATTGAAACCAATATTGAAAAACCGATTTTGATAAACCGATTTTGAAAAACCAATATTGAAAAACCGATTTTGAAAAACCAATATTGAAAAACCGATTTTGAAAAACCAATATTAAAAAACCGATATTGAAACCAATATTGAAACCAATATTAAAAAACCGATTTTGAAAAACCGATATTGAAAAACCGACGTTGAAAAACCGATATTGAAAAACCGATTTTGAAAATCCGATATTGAAAAACCGATATTGAAAAACCGATATTGAAACCAATATTGAAAAACCGATTTTGATAAACCGATTTTGAAAAACCAATATTGAAAAACCGATTTTGAAAAACCAATATTGAAAAACCGATTTTGAAAAACCAATATTAAAAAACCGATATTGAAACCAATATTGAAACCAATATTAAAAAACCGATTTTAAAAAACCGATTTTGAAAAACCGACGTTGAAAAACCGATATTGAAAAACCGTTTTTGAAAAACCGATATTGAAAAACCGATATTGAAAAACCGATATTGAAAAACCGATATTGAAACCGATATTGAAACCGATATTGAAAAACCGATATTGAAACGGATAGTGAAACCGATATTGAAAAACCGATTTTGAAAAACCGATATTGAAAACCCGATATTGAAAAAAAAGATATTGAAAAACCGATACAGAAAAACCAATATTGAAACCGATATTGAAACCAATATTGAAAAACCGATATTGAAAAACCGATATTGAAACCAATATTGAAACCGATATTGAAAAACCGATATTGAAACGGATAGTGAAACCGATATTGAAAAACCGATTTTGAAAAACCGTTATTGAAAAACCGATATTGAAAAACCGATATTGAAAAACCGATATTGAAAATCCGATATTGAAAAACCGATTTTGAAAAACCGACGTTGAAGAACCGATATTGAAAAACCGATTTTGAAAAACCGATATTGAAAAACCGATATTGAAACCGATATTGAAACCAATATTGAAAAACCGATTATGAAAAACCGATATTGAAAAACCGATATTGAAACCAATATTGAAAAATCGATTTTGAAAAACCGATTTTGAAACCGATATTGAAACCAATATTGAAAAACCGATTATGAAAAACCGATATTGAAAAACCAATATTGAAACCGATATTGAAAAACCGATTTTGAAAAACCGATATTGAAAACCCGATATTGAAAAAAAAGATATTGAAAAACCGATACAGAAAAACCAATATTGAAACCGATATTGAAACCAATATTGAAAAATCGATATTGAAAAACCGATATTGAAAATCCGATATTGAAAACCGATATTGAAACCGATATTGAAAAACCGATATTGAAAAACCAATTTTGAAAAACCGATATTGAAACCAATATTGAAAAACCGATTATGAAAAACCGATATTGAAAAACCGATATTGAAACCAATATTGAAAAACCGATTTTGATAAACCGATATTGAAACCGATATTGAAACCAATATTGGAAAACCGATATTGGAAAACCGATATTCAAACCAATATTGAAACCGATAGTGGAACCGATATTGAAAAACCGATTTTGAAAAACCGATTTTGAAAAACCAATATTGAAAAACCGATTTTGAAAAACCAATATTGAAAAACCGATATTGAAAAACCGATATTGAAACCAATATTGAAAAACCGATTATGAAAAACCGATATTGAAAAACCGATATTGAAACCAATATTGAAAAACCGATTTTGATAAACCGATTTTGAAAAACCAATATTGAAAAACCGATTTTGAAAAACCAATATTGAAAAACCGATTTTGAAAAACCAATATTAAAAAACCGATAATGAAACCAATATTGAAACCAATATTAAAAAACCGATTTTGAAAAACCGATATTGAAAAACCGACGTTGAAAAACCGATATTGAAAAACCGATTTTGAAAAACCGATATTGAAAAACCGATATTGAAAAACCGATATTGAAAAACCGATATTGAAACCGATATTGAAACCGATATTGAAAAACCGATATTGAAACGGATAGTGAAACCGATATTGAAAAACCGATTTTGAAAAACCGTTATTGAAAAACCGATATTGAAAAACCGATATTGAAAAACCGATATTGAAAATCCGATATTGAAAAACCGATTTTGAAAAACCGACGTTGAAAAACCGATATTGGAAAACCGATTTTGAAAAACCGATTTTGAAAAACCGATATTGAAAAACCGATATTGAAACCGATATTGAAACCAATATTGAAACACCGATTATGAAAAACCGATATTGAAAAACCGATATTGAAACCAATATTGAAAAATCGATTTTGAAAAACCGATTTTGAAAAACCAATATTGAAAAACCTATTTTGAAAAAACAATATTGAAACCGATATTGAAACCAATATTGGAAAACCGATATTGGAAAACCGATATTCAAACCAATATTGAAACCGATAGTGGAACCGATATTGAAAAACCGATTTTGAAAAACCAATATTGAAAAACCGACGTTGAAAAACCAATTTTGATAAACCGATTTTGAAAAATCGATATTGAAAAACCGATATTGAAAATCCGATATTGAAAACCGATATTGAAACCGATATTGAAAAACCGATATTGAAAAACCAATTTTGAAAAACCGATATTGAAACCAATATTGAAAAACCGATTATGAAAAACCGATATTGAAAAACCGATATTGAAACCAATATTGAAAAACCGATTTTGATAAACCGATATTGAAACCGATATTGAAACCAATATTGGAAAACCGATATTGGAAAACCGATATTCAAACCAATATTGAAACCGATAGTGGAACCGATATTGAAAAACCGATTTTGAAAAACCAATATTGAAAAACCGACGTTGAAAAACCAATTTTGATATACCGATATTGAAAAATCGATATTGAAAAACCAATATTGAAAATCCGATATTGAAAACCGATATTGAAACCGATATTGAAAAACCGATATTGAAAAACCAATTTTGAAAAACCGATATTGAAACCAATATTGAAAAACCGATTATGAAAAACCGATATTGAAAAACCGATATTGAAACCAATATTGAAAAACCGATTTTGATAAACCGATTTTGAAAAACCAATATTGAAAAACCGATTTTGAAAAACCAATATTGAAAAACCGACGTTGAAAAACCAATTTTGATATACCGATATTGAAAAATCGATATTGAAAAACCGATATTGAAAATCCGATATTGAAAACCGATATTGAAACCGATATTGAAAAACCGATATTGAAAAACCAATTTTGAAAAACCGATATTGAAACCAATATTGAAAAACCGATTATGAAAAACCGATATTGAAAAACCGATATTGAAACCAATATTGAAAAACCGATTTTGATAAACCGATTTTGAAAAACCAATATTGAAAAACCGATTTTGAAAAACCAATATTGAGAAACCGATTTTGAAAAACCAATATTAAAAAACCGATATTGAAACCAATATTGAAACCAATATTAAAAAACCGATTTTGAAAAACCGATATTGAAAAACCGACGTTGAACAACCGATATTGAAAAACCGATTTTGAAAAACCGATATTGAAAATCCGATATTGAAAAACCGATATTGAAACCGATATTGAAACCGATATTGAAAAACCGATATTGAAACGGATAGTGAAACCGATATTGAAAAACCGATTTTGAAAAACCGATATTGAAAACCCGATATTGAAAAAAAGATATTGAAAAACCGATACAGAAAAACCAATATTGAAACCGATATTGAAACCAATATTGAAAAACCGATATTGAAAAACCGATATTGAAACCAATATTGAAACCGATATTGAAAAACCGATATTGAAACGGATAGTGAAACCGATATTGAAAAACCGATTTTGAAAAACCGTTATTGAAAAACCGATATTGAAAAACCGATATTGAAACCAATATTGAAAAACCGATTTTGATAAAACGATTTTGAAAAACCAATATTGAAAAACCGATTTTGAAAAACCAATATTAAAAAACCGATTTTGAAAAACCAATATTAAAAAACCGATATTGAAACCAATATTGAAACCAATATTAAAAAACCGATTTTGAAAAACCGATATTGAAAAATCGACGTTGAAAAACCGATATTGAAAAACCGATTTTGAAAAACCGATATTGAAAAACCGATATTGAAACCAATATTGAAACCAATATTAAAAAACCGATTTTGAAAAACCAATATTGAAAAACCGATTTTGAAAAACCAATATTAAAAAACCGATATTGAAACCAATATTGAAACCAATATTAAAAAACCGATTTTGAAAAACCGATATTGAAAAACCGACGTTGAACAACCGATATTGAAAAACCGATTTTGAAAAACCGATATTGAAAATCCGATATTGAAAAACCGATATTGAAACCGATATTGAAACCGATATTGAAAAACCGATATTGAAACGGATAGTGAAACCGATATTGAAAAACCGATTTTGAAATACCGATATTGAAAACCCGATATTGAAAAAAAGATATTGAAAAACCGATACAGAAAAACCAATATTGAAACCGATATTGAAACCAATATTGAAAAACCGATATTGAAAAACCGATATTGAAACCAATATTGAAACCGATATTGAAAAACCGATATTGAAACGGATAGTGAAACCGATATTGAAAAACCGATTTTGAAAAACCGTTATTGAAAAACCGATATTGAAAAACCGATATTGAAAAACCGATATTGAAAATCCGATATTGAAAAACCGATTTTGAAAAACAGACGTTGAAAAACCGATATTGAAAAACCGATTTTGAAAAACCGATATTGAAAAACCGATATTGAAACCGATATTGAAACCAATATTGAAAAACCGATTATGAAAAACCGATATTGAAAAACCGATATTGAAACCAATATTGAAAAATCGATTTTGAAAAACCGATTTTGAAAAACCAATATTGAAAAACCTATTTTGAAAAAACAATATTGAAAAACCGATATTGAAACCAATATTGAAACCAATATTAAAAAACTGATTTTGAAAAACCAATATTGAAAAACCGACGTTGAAAAACAGATTTTGAAAAACCGATATTGAAAAATTGATATTGAAAAACCGATATTGAAAAACCGATATTGAAAAACCGATATTGAAACCGATATTCAAACCAATATTGGAAAACCGATATTGGAAAACCGATATTCAAACCAATATTGAAACCGATAGTGGAACCGATATTGAAAAACCGATTTTGAAAAACCAATATTGAAAAACCGACGTTGAAAAACAAATTTTGATAAACCGATATTGAAAAATCGATATTGAAAAACCGATATTGAAAATCCGATATTGAAAACCGATATTGAAACCGATATTGAAAAACCGATATTGAAAAACCAATTTTGAAAAACCGATATTGAAACCAATATTGAAAAACCGATTATGAAAAACCGATATTGAAAAACCGATATTGAAACCAATATTGAAAAACCGATTTTGATAAAACGATTTTGAAAAACCAATATTGAAAAACCGATTTTGAAAAACCAATATTAAAAAACCGATTTTGAAAAACCAATATTAAAAAACCGATATTGAAACCAATATTGAAACCAATATTAAAAAACCGATTTTGAAAAACCGATATTGAAAAATCGACGTTGAAAAACCGATATTGAAAAACCGATTTTGAAAAACCGATATTGAAAAACCGATATTGAAACCAATATTGAAACCAATATTAAAAAACCGATTTTGAAAAACCGATATTGAAAAACCGACGTTGAAAAACCGATATTGAAAAACCGATTTTGAAAAACCGATATTGAAAAACCGATATTGAAAAACCGATATTGAAAAACCGATATTGAAACCGATATTGAAACCGATATTGAAAAACCGATATTGAAACGGATAGTGAAACCGATATTGAAAAACCGATTTTGAAAAACCGTTATTGAAAAACCGATATTGAAAAACCGATATTGAAAAACCGATATTGAAAATCCGATATTGAAAAAGCGATTTTGAAAAACCGACGTTGAAAAACCGATATTGGAAAACCGATTTTGAAAAACCGATTTTGAAAAACCGATATTGAAAAACCGATATTGAAACCGATATTGAAACCAATATTGAAAAACCGATTATGAAAAACCGATATTGAAAAACCGATATTGAAACCAATATTGAAAAATCGATTTTGAAAAACCGATTTTGAAAAACCAATATTGAAAAACCTATTTTGAAAATACAATATTGAAAAACTGATATTGAAACCAATATTGAAACCAATATTAAAAAACTGATTTTGAAAAACCGATATTGAAAACCGACGTTGAAAAACCGATATTGAAAAACCGATTTTGAAAAACCGATATTGAAAAACCGATATTGAAACCGATATTGAATTCAATATTGAAAAACCGATTTTGAAAAACCGATATTGAAAAACCGACGTTGAAAATCCGATTTTGAAAAACCGATATTGAAAAATTGATATTGAAAAACCGATATTGAAAAACCGATATTGAAAAACCGATATTGAAAAACCGATATTGAAAAACCGATATTGAAACCGATATTGAAACCAATATTGGAAAACCGATATTGGAAAACCGATATTCAAACCAATATTGAAACCGATAGTGGAACCGATATTGAAAAACCGATTTTGAAAAACCAATATTGAAAAACCGACGTTGAAAAACCAATTTTGATAAACCGATTTTGAAAAATCGATATTGAAAAACCGATATTGAAAATCCGATATTGAAAACCGATATTGAAACCGATATTGAAAAACCGATATTGAAAAACCAATTTTGAAAAACCGATATTGAAACCAATATTGAAAAACCGATTATGAAAAACCGATATTGAAAAACCGATATTGAAACCAATATTGAAAAACCGATTTTGATAAACCGATATTGAAACCGATATTGAAACCAATATTGGAAAACCGATATTGGAAAACCGATATTCAAACCAATATTGAAACCGATAGTGGAACCGATATTGAAAAACCGATTTTGAAAAACCAATATTGAAAAACCGACGTTGAAAAACCAATTTTGATATACCGATATTGAAAAATCGATATTGAAAAACCAATATTGAAAATCCGATATTGAAAACCGATATTGAAACCGATATTGAAAAACCGATATTGAAAAACCAATTTTGAAAAACCGATATTGAAACCAATATTGAAAAACCGATTATGAAAAACCGATATTGAAAAACCGATATTGAAACCAATATTGAAAAACCGATTTTGATAAACCGATTTTGAAAAACCAATATTGAAAAACCGATTTTGAAAAACCAATATTGAAAAACCGACGTTGAAAAACCAATTTTGATATACCGATATTGAAAAATCGATATTGAAAAACCGATATTGAAAATCCGATATTGAAAACCGATATTGAAACCGATATTGAAAAACCGATATTGAAAAACCAATTTTGAAAAACCGATATTGAAACCAATATTGAAAAACCGATTATGAAAAACCGATATTGAAAAACCGATATTGAAACCAATATTGAAAAACCGATTTTGATAAACCGATTTTGAAAAACCAATATTGAAAAACCGATTTTGAAAAACCAATATTGAAAAACCGATTTTGAAAAACCAATATTAAAAAACCGATATTGAAACCAATATTGAAACCAATATTAAAAAACCGATTTTGAAAAACCGATATTGAAAAACCGACGTTGAACAACCGATATTGAAAAACCGATTTTGAAAAACCGATATTGAAAATCCGATATTGAAAAACCGATATTGAAACCGATATTGAAACCGATATTGAAAAACCGATATTGAAACGGATAGTGAAACCGATATTGAAAAACCGATTTTGAAAAACCGATATTGAAAACCCGATATTGAAAAAATGATATTGAAAAACCGATACAGAAAAACCAATATTGAAACCGATATTGAAACCAATATTGAAAAACCGATATTGAAAAACCGATATTGAAACCAATATTGAAACCGATATTGAAAAACCGATATTGAAACGGATAGTGAAACCGATATTGAAAAACCGATTTTGAAAAACCGTTATTGAAAAACCGATATTGAAAAAACGATATTGAAAAACCGATATTGAAAATCCGATATTGAAAAACCGATTTTGAAAAACAGACGTTGAAAAACCGATATTGAAAAACCGATTTTGAAAAACCGATATTGAAAAACCGATATTGAAACCGATATTGAAACCAATATTGAAAAACCGATTATGAAAAACCGATATTGAAAAACCGATATTGAAACCAATATTGAAAAATCGATTTTGAAAAACCGATTTTGAAAAACCAATATTGAAAAACCTATTTTGAAAAAACAATATTGAAAAACCGATATTGAAACCAATATTGAAACCAATATTAAAAAACTGATTTTGAAAAACCAATATTGAAAAACCGACGTTGAAAAACAGATTTTGAAAAACCGATATTGAAAAATTGATATTGAAAAACCGATATTGAAAAACCGATATTGAAAAACCGATATTGAAACCGATATTCAAACCAATATTGGAAAACCGATATTGGAAAACCGATATTCAAACCAATATTGAAACCGATAGTGGAACCGATATTGAAAAACCGATTTTGAAAAACCAATATTGAAAAACCGACGTTGAAAAACAAATTTTGATAAACCGATATTGAAAAATCGATATTGAAAAACCGATATTGAAAATCCGATATTGAAAACCGATATTGAAACCGATATTGAAAAACCGATATTGAAAAACCAATTTTGAAAAACCGATATTGAAACCAATATTGAAAAACCGATTATGAAAAACCGATATTGAAAAACCGATATTGAAACCAATATTGAAAAACCGATTTTGATAAAACGATTTTGAAAAACCAATATTGAAAAACCGATTTTGAAAAACCAATATTAAAAAACCGATTTTGAAAAACCAATATTAAAAAACCGATATTGAAACCAATATTGAAACCAATATTAAAAAACCGATTTTGAAAAACCGATATTGAAAAATCGACGTTGAAAAACCGATATTGAAAAACCGATTTTGAAAAACCGATATTGAAAAACCGATATTGAAACCGATATTGAAACCAATATTGAAAAACCGATTATGAAAATCCCATATTGAAAAACCAATATTGAAACCGATATTGAAACCGATATTGAAAAACCGATATTGAAACGGATAGTGAAACCGATATTGAAAAACAGATATTGAAAAACCGATATTGAAAATCCGATATTGAAAAACCGATTTTGAAAAACCGACGTTGAAAAACCGATATTGAAAAACCGATTTTGAAAAACCGATTATGAAAAACCGATATTGAAAAACCGATATTGAAACCAATATTGAAACCAATATTAAAAAACCGATTTTGAAAAACCGATATTGAAAAACCGACGTTGAAAAACCGATATTGAAAAACCGATTTTGAAAAACCGATATTGAAAAACCGATATTGAAAAACCGATATTGAAAAACCGATATTGAAACCGATATTGAAACCGATATTGAAAAACCGAAATTGAAACGGATAGTGAAACCGATATTGAAAAACCGATTTTGAAAAACCGATATTGAAAAACCGACGTTGAAAAACCGATATTGAAAAACCGATTTTGAAAAACCGATATTGAAAAACTGATATTGAAACCGATATTGAAATCAATATTGAAAAACCGCTTTTGAAAAACCGATATTGAAAAACCGATTTTGAAAAACCAATATTAAAAAACCGATATTGAAACCAATATTGAAACCAATATTAAAAAACCGATTTTGAAAAATTGATATTGAAAAACCGATATTGAAAAACCGATATTGAAAAACCGATATTGAAACCGATATTCAAACCAATATTGGAAAACCGATATTGGAAAACCGATATTCAAACCAATATTGAAACCGATAGTGGAACCGATATTGAAAAACCGATTTTGAAAAACCAATATTGAAAAACCGACGTTGAAAAACCAATTTTGATAAACCGATATTGAAAAATCGATATTGAAAAACCGATATTGAAAATCCGATATTGAAAACCGATATTGAAACCGATATTGAAAAACCGATATTGAAAAACCAATTTTGAAAAACCGATATTGAAACCAATAATGAAAAACCGATTATGAAAAACCGATATTGAAAAACCGATATTGAAACCAATATTGAAAAACCGATTTTGATAAACCATTTTTGAAAAACCAATATTGAAAAACCGATTTTGAAAAACCAATATTGAAAAACCGATTTTGAAAAACCAATATTAAAAAACCGATATTGAAACCAATATTGAAACCAATATTAAAAAAACCGATTTTGAAAAACCGATTTTGAAAAACCGACGTTGAAAAACCGATATTGAAAAACCGTTTTTGAAAAACCGATATTGAAAAACCGATATTGAAAAACCGATATTGAAAAACCGATATTGAAACCGATATTGAAACCGATATTGAAAAACCGATATTGAAACGGATAGTGAAACCGATATTGAAAAACCGATTTTGAAAAACCGATATTGAAAACCCGCTATTGAAAAAAAAAGATATTGAAAAACCGATACAGAAAAACCAATATTGAAACCGATATTGAAACCAATATTGAAAAACCGATATTGAAAAACCGATATTGAAACCAATATTGAAACCGATATTGAAAAACCGATATTGAAACGGATAGTGAAACCGATATTGAAAAACCGATTTTGAAAAACCGTTATTGAAAAACCGATATTGAAAAACCGATATTGAAAAACCGATATTGAAAATCCGATATTGAAAAACCGATTTTGAAAAACCGACGTTGAAAAACCGATATTGAAAAACCGATTTTGAAAAACCGATATTGAAAAACCGATATTGAAACCGATATTGAAACCAATATTGAAAAACCGATTATGAAAAACCGATATTGAAAAACCGATATTGAAACCAATATTGAAAAATCGATTTTGAAAAACCGATTTTGAAACCGATATTGAAACCAATATTGAAAACCGATTATGAAAAACCGATATTGAAAAACCAATATTGAAACCGATATTGAAACCGATATTGAAAAACCGATATTGTAACGGATAGTGAAACCGATATTGAAAAACAGATATTGGAAAACCGATATTGAAAATCCGATATTGAAAAACCGATTTTGAAAAACCGACGTTGAAAAACCGATATTGAAAAACCGATTTTGAAAAACCGATATTGAAAAACCGATATTGAAACCGATATTCAAACCAATATTGGAAAACCGATATTGGAAAACCGATATTCAAACCAATATTGAAACCGATAGTGGAACCGATATTGAAAAACCGATTTTGAAAAACCAATATTGAAAAACCGACGTTGAAAAACCAATTTTGATAAACCGATATTGAAACCAATATTGAAACCAATATTAAAAAACCGATTTTGAAAAACCGATATTGAAAAACCGACGTTGAAAAACCGATATTGAAAAACCGATTTTGAAAAACCGATATTGAAAAACCGACGTTGAAAAACCAATTTTGATAAACCGATTTTGAAAAATCGATATTGAAAAACCGATATTGAAAATCCGATATTGAAAACCGATATTGAAACCGATATTGAAAATCCGATATTGAAAACCGATATTGAAACCGATATTGAAAAACCGATATTGAAAAACCAATTTTGAAAAACCGATATTGAAACCAATATTGAAAAACCGATTATGAAAAACCGATATTGAAACCAATATTGAAAAACCGATTTTGATAAACCGATATTGAAACCGATATTGAAACCAATATTGGAAAACCGATATTGGAAAACCGATATTCAAACCGATATTCAAACCGATAGTGGAACCGATATTGAAAAACCGATTTTGAAAAACCAATATTGAAAAACCGACGTTGAAAAACCAATTTTGATATACCGATATTGAAAAATCGATATTGAAAAACCAATATTGAAAATCCGATATTGAAAACCGATATTGAAACCGATATTGAAAAACCGATATTGAAAAACCAATTTTGAAAAACCGATATTGAAAAACCAATATTGAAAAACCGATTTTGAAAAACCAATATTAAAAAACCGATATTGAAACCAATATTGAAACCAATATTAAAAAACCGATTTTGAAAAACCGATATTGAAAAACCGACGTTGAAAAACCGATATTGAAAAACCGATTTTGAAAAACCGATATTGAAAAACCGACGTTGAAAATCCGATTTTGAAAAACCGATTATGAAAAACCGATATTGAAAAACCGATATTGAAACCAATATTGAAAAACCGATTTTGATAAACCGATATTGAATCCGATATTGAAACCAATATTGGAAAACCGATATTGGAAAACCGATATTCAAACCAATATTGAAACCGATAGTGGAACCGATAATGAAAAACCGATTTTGAAAAACCAATATTGAAAAACCGACGTTGAAAAACCAATTTTGATATACCGATATTGAAAAATCGATATTGAAAAACCAATATTGAAAATCCGATATTGAAAACCGATATTGAAACCGATATTGAAAAACCGATATTGAAAAACCAATTTGAAAAACCGATATTGAAAAACCAATATTGAAAAACCGACGTTGAAAAACCAATTTTGATAAACCGATTTTGAAAAATCGATATTGAAAAACCGATATTGAAAATCCGATATTGAAAACCGATATTGAAACCGATATTGAAAAACCGATATTGAAAAACCAATTTTGAAAAACCGATATTGAAAAACCAATATTGAAAAACCGATTTTGAAAAACCAATATTAAAAAACCGATATTGAAACCAATATTGAAACCAATATTAAAAAACCGATTTTGAAAAACCGATATTGAAAAACCGACGTTGAAAAACCGATATTGAAAAACCGATTTTGAAAAACCGATATTGAAAAACCGACGTTGAAAATCCGATTTTGAAAAACCGATATTGAAACCGATATTGAAACCAATATTGGAAAACCGATATTGGAAAACCGATATTCAAACCAATATTGAAACCGATAGTGGAACCGATATTGAAAAACCGATTTTGAAAAACCAATATTGAAAAACCGACGTTGAAAAACCAATTTTGATAAACCGATTTTGAAAAATCGATATTGAAAAACCGATATTGAAAATCCGATATTGAAAACCGATATTGAAACCGATATTGAAAAACCGATATTGAAAAACCAATTTTGAAAAACCGATATTGAAACCAATATTGAAAAACCGATTATGAAAAACCGATATTGAAAAACCGATATTGAAACCAATATTGAAAAACCGATTTTGATAAACCGATATTGAATCCGATATTGAAACCAATATTGGAAAACCGATATTGGAAAACCGATATTCAAACCAATATTGAAACCGATAGTGGAACCGATAATGAAAAACCGATTTTGAAAAACCAATATTGAAAAACCGACGTTGAAAAACCAATTTTGATATACCGATATTGAAAAATCG
This sequence comes from Andrena cerasifolii, assembly GCF_050908995.1. NCBI lineage: Eukaryota > Metazoa > Arthropoda > Insecta > Hymenoptera > Andrenidae > Andrena > Andrena cerasifolii. The sequence continues at coordinate 2,254 of NW_027487256.1, read as the reverse complement.
ATATTGAAAAACCAATATTGAAAATCCGATATTGAAAACCGATATTGAAACCGATATTGAAAAACCGATATTGAAAAACCAATTTTGAAAAACCGATATTGAAAAACCAATATTGAAAAACCGATTTTGAAAAACCGATGTTGAAAAACCGACGTTGAAAATCCGATTTTGAAAAACCGATATTGAAAAATTGATATTGAAAAACCGATATTGAAAAACCAATTTTGAAAAACCGATATTGAAACCAATATTGAAAAACCGATTATGAAAAACCGATATTGAAAAACCGATATTGAAAAACCAATTTTGAAAAACCGATATTGAAACCAATATTGAAAAACCGATTATGAAAAACCGATATTGAAAAACCGATATTGAAACCAATATTGAAAAACCGATTTTGATAAACCGATTTTGAAAAACCAATATTGAAAAACCGATTTTGAAAAACCAATATTGAAAAACCGACGTTGAAAAACCAATTTTGATATACCGATATTGAAAAATCGATATTGAAAAACCGATATTGAAAATCCGATATTGAAAACCGATATTGAAACCGATATTGAAAAACCGATATTGAAAAACCAATTTTGAAAAACCGATATTGAAACCAATATTGAAAAACCGATTATGAAAAACCGATATTGAAAAACCGATATTGAAACCAATATTGAAAAACCGATTTTGATAAACCGATTTTGAAAAACCAATATTGAAAAACCGAATTTGAAAAACCAATATTGAAAAACCGATTTTGAAAAACCAATATTAAAAAACCGATATTGAAACCAATATTGAAACCAATATTAAAAAACCGATTTTGAAAAACCGATATTGAAAAACCGACGTTGAACAACCGATATTGAAAAACCGATTTTGAAAAACCGATATTGAAAATCCGATATTGAAAAACCGATATTGAAACCGATATTGAAACCGATATTGAAAAACCGATATTGAAACGGATAGTGAAACCGATATTGAAAAACCGATTTTGAAAAACCGATATTGAAAACCCGATACTGAAAAAAAGATATTGAAAAACCGATACAGAAAAACCAATATTGAAACCGATATTGAAACCAATATTGAAAAACCGATATTGAAAAACCGATATTGAAACCAATATTGAAACCGATATTGAAAAACCGATATTGAAACGGATAGTGAAACCGATATTGAAAAACCGATTTTGAAAAACCGTTATTGAAAAACCGATATTGAAAAACCGATATTGAAAAACCGATATTGAAAATCCGATATTGAAAAACCGATTTTGAAAAACCGACGTTGAAAAACCGATATTGAAAAACCGATTTTGAAAAACCGATATTGAAAAACCGATATTGAAACCGATATTGAAACCAATATTGAAAAACCGATTATGAAAAACCGATATTGAAAAACCGATAATGAAACCAATATTGAAAAATCGATTTTGAAAAACCGATTTTGAAAAACCAATATTGAAAAACCTATTTTGAAAAAACAATATTGAAAAACCGATATTGAAACCAATATTGAAACCAATATTAAAAAACTGATTTTGAAAAACCAATATTGAAAAACCGACGTTGAAAAACAGATTTTGAAAAACCGATATTGAAAAATTGATATTGAAAAACCGATATTGAAAAACCGATATTGAAAAACCGATATTGAAACCGATATTCAAACCAATATTGGAAAACCGATATTGGAAAACCGATATTCAAACCAATATTGAAACCGATAGTGGAACCGATATTGAAAAACCGATTTTGAAAAACCAATATTGAAAAACCGACGTTGAAAAACCAATTTTGATAAACCGATATTGAAAAATCGATATTGAAAAACCGATATTGAAAATCCGATATTGAAAACCGATATTGAAACCGATATTGAAAAACCGATATTGAAAAACCAATTTTGAAAAACCGATATTGAAACCAATATTGAAAAACCGATTATGAAAAACCGATATTGAAAAACCGATATTGAAACCAATATTGAAAAACCGATTTTGATAAACCGATTTTGAAAAACCAATATTGAAAAACCGATTTTGAAAAACCAATATTGAAAAACCGATTTTGAAAAACCAATATTAAAAAACCGATATTGAAACCAATATTGAAACCAATATTAAAAAACCGATTTTGAAAAACCGATATTGAAAAACCGACGTTGAAAAACCGATATTGAAAAACCGATTTTGAAAAACCGATATTGAAAAACCGATATTGAAACCGATATTGAAACCAATATT
>NW_027487254.1:0-16549 GCF_050908995.1 Andrena cerasifolii | reverse complement strand
TTAAAAAAAGTTTAAAAAAATTTAAAATTTTTTTAAAAATTAATAAAAAATTTTAAGAAAATTTTTAAAAAAATTTAAAAATTTGAAAAAATTAAAAAAATTAAAAAACATTTTTGAAATAAAAAAATAATAATTTAAAAAAAAATTTAAAAAAATTTTAAAAATTAAAAAAAATTTAAACTAAAAGAATATTTAAAAATTAAAAAAAATATTTAAAAAAATTAAAAATTTTTAAAAATTAAAAAAATTAAAAAAATTAAAAAATTTAAAAATTAAAAAAATTTAAAATTTTAAAAATTAAAAATTAAAAAAATTAAAAAATATAAATAATTTAAAAAAAAAAGAAATTTAAAAATTAAAAAAAAATTATAAGAAAATTTAAAAAAAAATTTAAAATTTAAAAAAAAATTATAAGAAAATTTAAAAAAAAATTAAAAATTTGAAAAAATTAAAAAAAATTTTTGAAATAAAAAAATAATACTTTTAAAAAATTAAAAAAAATTTAGAAAAAAATTTCAAAAATTAAAAAAAATAAAAAAAAAATTTTAAAATTAAAAAAAAATTTAAAAAATTTTAAAAATTAAAAAAAAATTAAAAAAAATTAAAAGAAAAAATTAAAAAACATTTTTTGAAATAAAAAATAATAATTTTAAGAAAATTAAAAAAAAATTTAGAAAAATTTTCAAAAATTTAACAAAAATAAAAAAATTAAAACAAAAATTTAAAAAATTTTAAAAATTAAAAAAATTAAAAAAATTAAAAAAATTAAAAAAATTAAAAGAATTAAAAAAATTTAAAAAATTAAAAATATAAATAATTTTAAAAAAATAAAAAGAAATTTAAAAATTAAAATAAAATTATAAGAAAATTTAAAAAAAAAATTTAAAAATTAAAAAAAAAATTTAAAAATTAAAAAAAAATTTAAAAATTAAAAAAAAATTTTAAAAATTAAAAAAATTAAAAAAATTTTAAAAATTAAAAAAATTAAAAAAATTAAAAAAATTAAAAAAATTAAAATAATTAAAAAAATTAAAAAAATTAAAAAAATTAAAAAAATTAAAAAATTAAAAAAATTAAAAAAATTTAAAAAATTAAAAAAAATTAAAAAAATTAAAAAAATTAAAAAAATTAAAAAAATTAAAAAATATAAATAATTTAAAAAAAAATAAAAAAAATTAAAAATTAAAAAAATTTAAAAAATTTAAAAATATAGAAAAAAAAATTAAAAAATAATTAATTTTTTAATTTTGTTAAAAAATTGAAACAAATTTTAAAAAAAAAAATTAAAATTTTTTAAAAAAATTTAAATAATAATAAAGCAAAGAAAATTTTAAAAAATTTTAAAAAATTTTAAAAAATTTTAAAAAATTTTAAAAAATTTAAAAAAAAAATTTAAAAAAAATTTAAAAATTAAAAAAAATTATAAGAAAATTTTAAAAAAAAATTAAAAATTAAAAAAAATTTAACAATTAAAAAAAATTTTTTTTACAAATTTAAAAAAAATTTTAAAAAAAATTTTTAAAAAATTTTTAAAAAATTTTTAAAAAATTTTTAAAAAATTTTTAAAAAATTTTTAAAAAATTTTTAAAAAATTTTTAAAATTAAAAAAAAATTATAAGAAAATTTTAAAAAAAAATTAAAAATTTGAAAAAATTAAAAAACATTTTTGAAATAAAAAATAACAATTTTAAAAAAATTTTAAAAAATTTTAAAAAATTTTAAAAAATTTAAAAAAAAATTTTAAAAATAATTTAAAAATTAAAAAAAATTATAAGAAAATTTAAAAAAAAATTAAGAATTAAAAAAAAAATTAACAATTAAAAAAAATTTTTTTTACAAATTTAAAAAAAATTTTAAAAAAAATTTTAAAAAAATTTTTAAAAAAATTTTAAAATTAAAAAAAAATTATAAGAAAATTTGAAAAAATTAAAAAACATTTTTGAAATAAAAAAATAATAATTTTAAAAAAATTTTTTAAAATTTTAGAAAAATTTTCAAAAATTAAAAAAAAATTAAAAATTAAAAAAAAATTTTAAAAATTAAAAAAAAAATTTAAAAATTAAAAAACATTTTTGAAATAAAAAATAATACTTTTAAAAAAATTTAAAAAAAATTTAAAAATTAAAAAACATTTTTGAAATAAAAAAATAATACTTTTAAAAAAATTAAAAAAAAATTTAGAAAAATTTTCAAAAATTAAAAAAAAAATTTTTAAATTTAATAAATTAAAAAAAATTAAAAAGTTTTAAAAAAATTTAAAAAATTTTTTAAAAATTAAAAAAAAAATTATAAGAAAATTTAAAAAAAAATTTAAAAATTTGAAAAAATTAAAAAAATTGAAAAACATTTTTGAAATAAAAAAATAATAATTTTAAAAAAAAATTTTTAAAATTTTAAAAATTAAAAAAAAAATTTAAATTAAAAGAATATTTAAAAATTAAAAAAAAAATTTTTAAAATTTTAAAAATTAAAAAAAATTAAAAAAAATTAAAAGAAAAAATTAAAAAACATTTTTTGAAATAAAAAATAATAATTTTAAGAAAATTAAAAAAAAATTTAGAAAAATTTTCAAAAATTTAACAAAAATAAAAAAATTAAAACAAAAATTAAAAAAATTTTAAAAATTAAAAAAATTAAAAAAATTAAAAAAATTAAAAAAATTAAAAAAATTAAAAAAATTTAAAAAATTAAAAAATATAAATAATTTTAAAAAAAATAAAAAGAAATTTAAAAATTAAAATAAAATTATAAGAAAATTTAAAAAAAAAATTTAAAAATTAAAAAAAAAATTTAAAAATTAAAAAAAAATTATAAGAAAATTTAAAAAAAAATTAAAAAATTTCAAAAATTAAAAAAAAATTAAAAAACATTTTTGAAATAGAAAAATAATAATTTTAAAAAAAAATTTAAAAATTTTAGAAAAATTTTCAAAAATTAAAAAAAAATAAAAAAAATTTTAAAAATTAAAAAAAAAAATTTAAAAATTTAAAAAAAAATTTAAAAATTAAAGAAAATTTTAAAAATTAAAAAAATTAAAAAAATTTTAAAAATTAAAAAAATTAAAAAAATTAAAAAAATTAAAAAAATTAAAAAAATTAAAATAATTAAAAAAATTAAAAAAATTAAAAAAATTAAAAAAATTAAAAAAATTAAAAAAATTAAAAAAATTTAAAAAATTAAAAAAAATTAAAAAAATTAAAAAAATTAAAAAAATTAAAAAATATAAATAATTTAAAAAAAAATAAAAAAAATTAAAAATTAAAAAAATTTAAAAAATTTAAAAATATAGAAAAAAAAATTAAAAAATAATTAATTTTTTAATTTTGTTAAAAAATTGAAACAAATTTTAAAAAAAAAAATTAAAATTTTTTAAAAAAATTTAAATAATAATAAAGCAAAGAAAATTTTAAAAAATTTTAAAAAATTTTAAAAAATTTTAAAAAATTTAAAAAAAAAATTTAAAAAAAATTTAAAAATTAAAAAAAATTATAAGAAAATTTAAAAAAAAATTAAAAATTAAAAAAAATTTAACAATTAAAAAAAATTTTTTTTACAAATTTTTAAAAAATTTTTAAAATTAAAAAAAAATTATAAGAAAATTTTAAAAAAAAATTAAAAATTTGAAAAAATTAAAAAACATTTTTGAAATAAAAAATAACAATTTTAAAAAAATTTTAAAAAATTTTAAAAAATTTTAAAAAATTTAAAAAAAAATTTTAAAATAATTTAAAAATTAAAAAAATTATAAGAAAATTTAAAAAAAAATTAAGAATTAAAAAAAAAATTAACAATTAAAAAAAATTTTTTTTACAAATTTAAAAAAAATTTTAAAAAAAATTTTAAAAAAATTTTTAAAAAAATTTTTAAAAAAATTTTAAAATTAAAAAAAAATTATAAGAAAATTTGAAAAAATTAAAAAACATTTTTGAAATAAATAATAATACTTTTAAAAAAATTAAAAAAAAATTTAGAAAAATTTTCAAAAATTAAAAAAAAAAATTTTTAAATTTAATAAATTAAAAAAAATTAAAAAGTTTTAAAAAAATTTAAAAAATTTTTTAAAAATTAAAAAAAAAATTATAAGAAAATTTTAAAAAAAATTTAAAAATTTGAAAAAATTAAAAAAATTGAAAAACATTTTTGAAATAAAAAAATAATAATTTTAAAAAAAATTTTTAAAATTTTAAAAATTAAAAAAAAAATTTAAATTAAAAGAATATTTAAAAATTAAAAAAAAATATTTAAAAAAATTAAAAATTTTTAAAAATTAAAAAAATTAAAAAATTAAAAAAATTAAAAAAATTTTAAAAATTTAAAAATTAAAAAAATTAAAAAAATTAAAAAAATTAAAAAAATTAAAAAAATTAAAAAAATTAAAAAAATTAAAAAAATTATAAAAATTAAAAAAATTAAAAAAATTTAAAAAATTAAAAAAATTTTAAAAATTTAAAAATTAAAAAAATTAAAAAAATTAAAAAAATTAAAAAAATTTAAAAAATTAAAAAAATTAAAAAAATTAAAAAAATTAAAAAATATAAATAATTTTAAAAAAATAAGAAGAAATTTAAAAATTAAAAAAAAATTATAAGAAAATTTAAAAAAAATTTTAAAAATTAAAAAAAAATTATAAGAAAAATTAAAAAAAAATTTAAAAATTTGAAAAAATTATAAGAAAATTTAAAAAAAATTTAAAAATTTGAAAAAATTAAAAAAAATTAAAAAACATTTTTGAAATAAAAAAATAATACTTTTAAAAAAATTAAAAAAAAATTTTGAAAAATTTTCAAAAATTAAAAAAAATTTTTTTTAAATTTGAAAAATTAAAAAAAATTTAAAAATTAAAAAAAAAATTTAAAAATTAAAAAAAAATTTAAAAATTAAAAAAAATTTTAAAAATTAAAAAACATTTTTGAAATAAAAAATAATACTGTTAAAAAAAATTTAAAAAAATTTTAAAAATTAAAAAAAAAAATTTTAAATTAAAAGAATATTCAAAAATTAAAAAAAATATTTAAAAATTAAAAAAAACAATTTAAAAAAGTTTAAAAATTAAAAAAATTTAAAAAATTTAAAAATTTAAAAATTTAAAAATTAAAAAAATTAAAATAATTTAAAAAAAATTAAAAAAATTAAAAAAATTAAAAAAATTAAAAAAATTAAAAATATAAATAATTTAAAAAAAATTAAAAAAAATTTGAAAATTAAAAAAATTAAAAAAATCAAAAAGAATAGAAAAAAATTAAAAAATAAATAATTTTTTAATTTTGTTAAAAATTGAAACAAATTTAAAAAAAAATTTAAAATTTTTTTTAAAAAATTTAAATAATAATAAAGCAAAGAAAATTTTAAAAAAAATTTAAAAAAATTTAAAAAATTTAAAAAAAAATTTTAAAAAAATTTAAAAATTAAAAAAAATTATAAGAAAATTTAAAAAAAAATTAAAAATTAAAAAAAAAATTTTAAAATTAAAAAAAAATTATAAGAAAATTTAAAAAAAAATTAAAAATTTGAAAAAATTAAAAAAAAATTAAAAAACATTTTTGAAATAAAAAAATAATAATTTTAAAAAAATTTTTAAAAATTTTAGAAAAATTTTCAAAAATTAAGAAAAAAATTTAAAAATTTAAAAAAAATTTTAAAAAATTGCAAAAATTAAAAAATTAAAATACAAGGAAAAAAATTAAAAAACATTTTTTGAAATAAAAAAATTATAATTTTTAAAAAAATTAAAAAAAATTTAAAAAAATTAAAAAAAATTTTAAAAAAATTAAAAAAATTTGTTTAAAAAAATTAAAAAAAAAGTTTTAAGAAAATTTTAAAAATTAAAAAACATTTTTGAAATAAAAAATAATACTTTTAAAAAAATTAAGAAAAAAATTTAGAAAACTTTTCAAAAATTAAAAAAAAATAAAAAAAATTTTTTAAAATTAAAAAAAAAATTAAAAAATTAAAAAAAAATTTTAAAAAAATTTAAAAATTAAAAAAAATTAAAATAAAAGAAAAAAATTAAAAAAAAATTAAAAACATTTTTTAAAATAAAAAAATTATAACTTTTAAAAAAAATTAAATTTAAAAAAATTAAAAAATTTGGTTTAAAAAATTAAAAAAAAAGTTTTAAGAAAATTTTAAAAATTAAAAAAAAAATTAAAAAAAAATAAAAATTAAAAAAAAAAGTTTAAATTAAAAAACATTTTTGAAATAAAAAATAATACTTTTAAAAAAATTTAAAAAAAATTTTCAAAAATTAAAAAAAAAAAAATTTTAATTTAATAAATTAAAAAAAATTAAAAAGTTTTAAAAAAAATTAAAAAAAAATTTTAAAAAAAATTTAAAAAGAAAATTAAAAAAAAATAAAAATTAAAAAAAAAATTTTAAAAATTAAAAAAAAATTTTAAAAATAAAAAAAAAATTTTTAAAAATTAAAAAAAAAATTTAAAAAAAAGTTTTAAAAAATTTTAAAATTTTTTTAAAAATTAAAAAAAAATTATAAGAAAATTTTAAAAAAAATTTAAAAATTTGAAAAAATTAAAAAAATTAAAAAACATTTTTGAAATAAAAAAATAATAATTTTAAAAAAAATTTTTAAAAATTTTAAAAATTAAAAAAAAAATTTTAAATTAAAAGAATATTTAAAAATTAAAAAAAAATATTTAAAAAAATTAAAAATTTTTAAAAATTAAAAAAATTAAAAAATTAAAAAAATTAAAAAATTAAAAAATTTAAAAAATTAAAAAAATTTTAAAAATTTAAAAATTAAAAAAATTAAAAAAATTAAAAAAATTAAAAAATTAAAAAAATTAAAAAAATTAAAAAAATTAAAAAAATTAAAAAAATTAAAAAATATAAATAATTTTAAAAAAAATAAAAAAAATTAAAAATTAAAAAAATTTAAAAAATTTAAAAATATAGAAAAAAAATTAAAAAATAATTAATTTTTTAATTTTGTTAAAAAATTGAAACAAATTTTAAAAAAAAAATTTAAAAATTTTTTAAAAAATTTAAATAATAATAAAGCAAAGAAAATTTTAAAAAATTTTAAAAAATTTTAAAAAATTTTAAAAAATTTAAAAAAAAATTTTAAAAAAATTTAAAAATTAAAAAAAATTTAAAAATTAAAAAAAATTATAAGAAAATTTAAAAAAAAAATTAAAAATTAAAAAAAATTTAACAATTAAAAAAATTTTTTTTACAAATTTAAAAAAAATTTTAAAAAAAATTTTAAAAAAATTTTTAAAAAATTTTTAAAAAATTTTTAAAAAATTTTTAAAAAATTTTTAAAAAATTTTTAAAATTAAAAAAAAATTATAAGAAAATTTAAAAAAAAATTAAAAATTTGAAAAAATTAAAAAACATTTTTGAAATAAAAAATAACAATTTTAAAAAAATTTTAAAAAATTTTAAAAAATTTTAAAAAATTTAAAAAAAAATTTAAAAAATAATTTAAAATTTAAAAAAAATTATAAGAAAATTTAAAATTTTAGAAAAATTTTCAAAAATTAAAAAAAAAATTAAAAATTAAAAAAAAATTTTAAAAATTAAAAAAAAAATTTAAAAATTAAAAAACATTTTTGAAATAAAAAATAATACTTTTAAAAAAATTTTAAAAAAATTTAAAAATTAAAAAACATTTTTGAAATAAAAAAATAATACTTTTAAAAAAATTAAAAAAAAATTTAGAAAAATTTTCAAAAATTAAAAAAAAAAAATTTTAAATTTAATAAATTAAAAAAATTAAAAAGTTTTAAAAAAATTTAAAAAATTTTTTTTAAAAAATATAAAAAAAAAATTAAAAAAAATTAAAAAAAAATTTAAAAATTAAAAAAAAATTTTAAAAAAATTAAAGATTAAAAAAATTAAAAAACATTTTTGAAATAAAAAAATAATAATTTTAAAAAAATTTTTAAAAATTTTAGAAAAATTTTCAAAAATTAAAAAAAAAATAAAAAAAAATTTAAAAATTAAAAAAAAAATTAAAAATTAAAAAAAATTTTAAAAATTAAAAAAAAAAATTTTAAAAATTAAAAAAAATTTTAAAAAATTTAAAAATTTTTTTAAAAATTAAAAAAAAATTATAAGAAAATTTTAAAAAAAATTTAAAAATTTGAAAAAATTAAAAAAATTAAAAAACATTTTTGAAATAAAAAAATAATAATTTTAAAAAAAAATTTTAAAAATTTTAAAAATTAAAAAAAAAATTTTAAATTAAAAGAATATTTAAAAATTAAAAAAAAATATTTAAAAAAATTAAAAATTTTTAAAAATTAAAAAAATTAAAAAATTAAAAAAATTTAAAAAATTTTAAAAATTTAAAAATTAAAAAAATTAAAAAAATTAAAAAAATTAAAAAAATTAAAAAAATTAAAAAAATTATAAAAATTAAAAAAAATTAAAAAAATTTTAAAAATTAAAAAAATTTTAAAAATTAAAAAAATTTTAAAAATTTAAAAATTAAAAAAATTAAAAAAATTAAAAAAATTAAAAAAATTAAAAAAATTAAAAAAATTAAAAAAATTAAAAAAATTAAAAAAATTAAAAAAATTAAAAAAATTAAAAAAATTTAAAAAATTAAAAAAATTAAAAAATATAAATAATTTTAAAAAAATGAAAAGAAATTTAAAAATTAAAAAAAAATTATAAGAAAATTTAAAAAAAATTTTAAAAATTAAAAAAAAATTATAAGAAAAATTAAAAAAAAATTTAAAAATTTGAAAAAATTATAAGAAAATTTAAAAAAAAATTAAAAATTAAAAAAATTGAAAAAATTAAAAAAATTAAAATAATTAAAAAAAAATTAAAAAATTAAAAAAATTAAAAAAATTAAAAAAATTAAAAAAATTAAAAATATAAATAATTTAAAAAAAATTAAAAAAAATTTGAAAATTAAAAAAATTAAAAAAATCAAAAAGAATAGAAAAAATTAAAAAATAAATAATTTTTTAATTTTGTTAAAAATTGAAACAAATTTAAAAAAAAATTTAAAATTTTTTTTAAAAAATTTAAATAATAATAAAGCAAAGAAAATTTTAAAAAAAATTTTAAAAAATTTAAAAAATTTAAAAAAAAAATTTTAAAAAAATTTAAAAATTAAAAAAAATTATAAGAAAATTTAAAAAAAAATTAAAAATTAAAAAAAAAATTTTAAAATTAAAAAAAAATTATAAGAAAATTTAAAAAAAAATTAAAAATTTGAAAAAATTAAAAAAAAATTAAAAAACATTTTTGAAATAAAAAATAATAATTTTAAAAAAAATTTTTAAAATTTTAGAAAAATTTTCAAAAATTAAGAAAAAAATTTAAAAATTTAAAAAAAAATTTAAAAAATTGAAAAAATTAAAAAAATTAAAATAAAAGGAAAAAAATTAAAAAACATTTTTTGAAATAAAAAAATTATAATTTTTAAAAAAATTAAAAAAAATTTAAAAAAATTAAAAAAAATTTAAAAAAAATTAAAAAAATTTGTTTAAAAAATTAAAAAAAAAGTTTTAAGAAAATTTTAAAAATTAAAAAACATTTTTGAAATAAAAAAATAATACTTTTAAAAAAATTAAGAAAAAAATTTAGAAAAATTTTCAAAAATTAAAAAAAAATAAAAAAAATTTAAAAAATTTAAAAATTAAAAAAATTTAAAAAATTTAAAAATTAAAAATTAAAAAAATTAAAAAATATAAATAATTTAAAAAAAAAAGAAATTTAAAAATTAAAAAAAATTATAAGAAAATTTAAAAAAAAATTTAAAATTTAAAAAAAAATTATAAGAAAATTTAAAAAAAAATTAAAAATTTGAAAAAATTAAAAAACATTTTTGAAATAAAAAAAATAATACTTTTAAAAAATTAAAAAAAATTTAGAAAAAAATTTCAAAAATTAAAAAAAATAAAAAAAATTTTAAAATTAAAAAAAAATTTTAAAAATTTTAAAAATTAAAAAAAATTAAAAAAAATTAAAAGAAAAAATTAAAAAACATTTTTTGAAATAAAAAATAATAATTTTAAGAAAATTAAAAAAAAATTTAGAAAAATTTTCAAAAATTTAACAAAAATAAAAAAATTAAAACAAAAATTAAAAAAATTTTAAAAATTAAAAAAATTAAAAAAATTAAAAAAATTAAAAAAATTAAAAAAATTAAAAAAATTTAAAAAATTAAAAAATATAAATAATTTTTAAAAAAATAAAAAATATAAATAATTTAAAAAAAAAAGAAATTTAAAAATTAAAAAAAATTATAAGAAAATTTAAAAAAAATTTAAAATTAAAAAAAAATTATAAGAAAATTTAAAAAAAAAATTAAAAATTTGAAAAAATTAAAAAACATTTTTGAAATAAAAAAAATAATACTTTTAAAAAATTAAAAAAAATTTAGAAAAAAATTTCAAAAATTAAAAAAAATAAAAAAAAAATTTTAAAATTAAAAAAAAAATTTAAAAATTTTAAAAATTAAAAAAAATTAAAAAAAATTAAAAGAAAAAATTAAAAAACATTTTTTGAAATAAAAAATAATAATTTTAAGAAAATTAAAAAAAAATTTAGAAAAATTTTCAAAAATTTAACAAAAATAAAAAAATTAAAACAAAAATTAAAAAAATTTTAAAATTAAAAAAATTAAAAAATTAAAAAAATTAAAAAAATTAAAAAAATTAAAAAAATTAAAAAAATTAAAAAAATTTAAAAAATTAAAAAATATAAATAATTTTTAAAAAAATAAAATGAAATTTAAAAATTAAAATAAAATTATAAGAAAATTTAAAAAAAAAATTTAAAAATTAAAAAAAAAATTTAAAAATTAAAAAAAAATTATAAGAAAATTTAAAAAAAAATTAAAAAATTTCAAAAATTAAAAAAAAATTAAAAAACATTTTTGAAATAGAAAAATAATAATTTTAAAAAAAAATTAAAAATTTGAAAAAATTAAAAAACATTTTTGAAATAAAAAAAATAATACTTTTAAAAAATTAAAAAAAATTTAGAAAAAAATTTCAAAAATTAAAAAAAATAAAAAAAAAATTTTAAAATTAAAAAAAAAATTTTAAAAATTTTAAAAATTAAAAAAAATTAAAAAAAATTAAAAGAAAAAATTAAAAAACATTTTTTGAAATAAAAAATAATAATTTTAAGAAAATTAAAAAAAATTTAGAAAAATTTTCAAAAATTTAACAAAAATAAAAAAATTAAAACAAAAATTAAAAAAATTTTAAAAATTAAAAAATTAAAAAAATTAAAAAAATTAAAAAAATTAAAAAAATTAAAAAAATTTTAAAAATTAAAAAATATAAATAATTTAAAAAAAAATAAAAAGAAATTTAAAAATTAAAATAAAATTATAAGAAAATTTAAAAAAAAATTTAAAAATTAAAAAAAAATTTAAAAATTAAAAAAAAATTATAAGAAAATTTAAAAAAAAATTAAAAAATTTCAAAATTAAAAAAAAATTAAAAAACATTTTTGAAATAGAAAAATAATAATTTTAAAAAAAAATTTAAAAATTTTAGAAAAATTTTCAAAATTAAAAAAAAATAAAAAAAATTTTAAAAATTAAAAAAAAAAAATTTAAAAATTTAAAAAAAAATTTAAAAATTAAAGAAAATTTTAAAAATTAAAAAAATTAAAAAAATTTTAAAAATTAAAAAAATTAAAAAAATTAAAAAAATTAAAAAAATTAAAAAAATTAAAATAATTAAAAAAATTTAAAAAATTAAAAAAATTAAAAAAATTAAAAAAATTTAAAAAATTAAAAAAATTAAAAAAATTAAAAAAAATTAAAAAAATTAAAAAAATTAAAAAATATAAATAATTTTAAAAAAAATAAAAAAAATTAAAAATTAAAAAAATTTTAAAAATTTAAAAATATAGAAAAAAAATTAAAAAATAATTAATTTTTTAATTTTGTTAAAAAATTGAAACAAATTTTAAAAAAAAAATTTAAAATTTTTTAAAAAAATTTAAATAATAATAAAGCAAAGAAAATTTTAAAAAATTTTAAAAAATTTTAAAAAATTTTAAAAAATTTAAAAAAAAAGTTTAAAAAAAATTTAAAAATTAAAAAAAATTATAAGAAAATTTAAAAAAAAAAATTAAAAATTAAAAAAAATTTAACAATTAAAAAAAATTTTTTTTACAAATTTAAAAAAAAATTTAAAAAAAATTTTAAAAAAATTTTTAAAAAATTTTTAAAAAATTTTTAAAAAATTTTTAAAAAATTTTTAAAAAATTTTTAAAATTAAAAAAAAATTATAAGAAAATTTTAAAAAAAAATTAAAAATTTGAAAAAATTAAAAAACATTTTTGAAATAAAAAATAACAATTTTAAAAAAATTTTAAAAAATTTTAAAAAATTTTAAAAAATTTAAAAAAAAATTTTAAAAATAATTTAAAAATTAAAAAAAATTATAAGAAAATTTAAAAAAAAAATTAAGAATTAAAAAAAAATTAACAATTAAAAAAAATTTTTTTTACAAATTTAAAAAAAATTTTAAAAAAAATTTTAAAAAAATTTTTAAAAAAATTTTAAAATTAAAAAAAAATTATAAGAAAATTTGAAAAAATTAAAAAACATTTTTGAAATAAAAAAATAATAATTTTAAAAAAATTTTTAAAATTTTAGAAAAATTTTCAAAAATTAAAAAAAAATTAAAAATTAAAAAAAAATTTTAAAAATTAAAAAAAAAATTTAAAAATTAAAAAACATTTTTGAAATAAAAAATAATACTTTTAAAAAAATTTAAAAAAAATTTAAAAATTAAAAAACATTTTTGAAATAAAAAAATAATACTTTTAAAAAAATTAAAAAAAAATTTAGAAAAATTTTCAAAAATAAAAAAAAAAATTTTTAAATTTAATAAATTAAAAAAAATTAAAAAGTTTTAAAAAAATTTAAAAAATTTTTTAAAAAATAAAAAAAAAATTATAAGAAAATTTTAAAAAAAATTTAAAAATTTGAAAAAATTAAAAAAATTGAAAAACATTTTTGAAATAAAAAAATAATAATTTTAAAAAAAATTTTTTAAAATTTTAAAAATTAAAAAAAAAAATTTAAATTAAAAGAATATTTAAAAATTAAAAAAAAATATTTAAAAAAATTAAAAATTTTTAAAAATTAAAAAAATTAAAAAATTAAAAAAATTAAAAAAAATTTAAAAATTTAAAAATTAAAAAAATTAAAAAAATTAAAAAAATTAAAAAAATTAAAAAAATTAAAAAAATTAAAAAAATTATAAAAATTAAAAAAATTAAAAAAATTTAAAAAATTAAAAAAATTTAAAAAATTTAAAAATTAAAAAAATTAAAAAAATTAAAAAAATTAAAAAAATTAAAAAAATTTAAAAAATTAAAAAAATTAAAAAAATTAAAAAAATTAAAAAATATAAATAATTTTAAAAAAATAAAAAGAAATTTAAAAATTAAAAAAAAATTATAAGAAAATTAAAAAAAATTTTAAAAATTAAAAAAAAATTATAAGAAAAATTAAAAAAAAATTTAAAAATTTGAAAAAATTATAAGAAAATTTAAAAAAAAATTTAAAAATTTGAAAAAATTAAAAAAAAATTAAAAAACATTTTTGAAATAAAAAAATAATACTTTTAAAAAAATTAAAAAAAAATTTTGAAAAATTTTCAAAAATTAAAAAAAAAATTTTTTTAAATTTGAAAAATTAAAAAAAATTTAAAAATTAAAAAAAAAAATTTAAAAATTAAAAAAAAATTTAAAAATTAAAAAAAATTTAAAAAATTAAAAAACATTTTTGAAATAAAAAATAATACTGTTAAAAAAAATTTTAAAAAATTTTAAAAATTAAAAAAAAAATTTTTAAATTAAAAGAATATTCAAAAATTAAAAAAAAATATTTAAAAATTAAAAAAAACAATTTAAAAAAGTTTAAAAATTAAAAAAATTTAAAAAATTTAAAAATTTAAAAATTAAAAAAATTAAAATAATTTAAAAAAAATTAAAAAATTAAAAAAATTAAAAAAATTAAAAAAATTAAAAATATAAATAATTTAAAAAAAATTAAAAAAAATTTGAAAATTAAAAAAATTAAAAAAATCAAAAAGAATAGAAAAAAATTAAAAAATAAATAATTTTTTAATTTTGTTAAAAATTGAAACAAATTTAAAAAAAAATTTAAAATTTTTTTTAAAAAATTTAAATAATAATAAAGCAAAGAAAATTTTAAAAAAAATTTAAAAAAATTTAAAAAGTTTAAAAAAAAAATTTTAAAAAAATTTAAAAATTAAAAAAAATTATAAGAAAATTTAAAAAAAAATTAAAAATTAAAAAAAAAATTTTAAAATTAAAAAAAAATTATAAGAAAATTTAAAAAAAAATTAAAAATTTGAAAAAATTAAAAAAAAATTAAAAAACATTTTTGAAATAAAAAAATAATAATTTTAAAAAAATTTTTAAAAATTTTAGAAAAATTTTCAAAAATTAAGAAAAAAATTTAAAAATTTAAAAAAAAATTTAAAAAATTGAAAAAATTAAAAAAATTAAAATACAAGGAAAAAAATTAAAAAACATTTTTTGAAATAAAAAATTATAATTTTTAAAAAAATTAAAAAAAATTTAAAAAAATTAAAAAAAATTTTAAAAAAATTAAAAAAATTTGTTTAAAAAATTAAAAAAAAAGTTTTAAGAAAATTTTAAAAATTAAAAAACATTTTTGAAATAAAAAAATAATACTTTTAAAAAAATTAAGAAAAAAATTTAGAAAACTTTTCAAAAATTAAAAAAAAATAAAAAAAATTTAAAAATTAAAAAAAAAGTTAAAAATTAAAAAAAATTTTTTAAAATTAAAAAAAAATTAAAAAATTAAAAAAAAATTATAAGAAAATTTAAAAAAAAAATTAAAAATTTGAAAAAATTAAAAAACATTTTTGAAATAAAAAATAACAATTTTAAAAAAATTTTAAAAAATTTTAAAAAATTTTAAAAAATTTAAAAAAAAATTTTAAAAATAATTTAAAAATTAAAAAAAATTATAAGAAAATTTAAAAAAAAATTAAAAATTAAAAAAAAAATTAACAATTAAAAAAAATTTTTTTTACAAATTTAAAAAAAATTTTAAAAAAAATTTTAAAAAAATTTTTAAAAAAATTTTAAAATTAAAAAAAAATTATAAGAAAATTTGAAAAAATTAAAAAACATTTTTGAAATAAAAAAATAATAATTTTAAAAAATTTTTTTAAAATTTTAGAAAAATTTTCAAAAATTAAAAAAAAATTAAAAATTAAAAAAAAATTTTAAAAATTAAAAAAAAAATTTAAAAATTAAAAAACATTTTTGAAATAAAAAATAATACTTTTAAAAAATTTAAAAAAAATTTAAAAATTAAAAAACATTTTTGAAATAAAAAAATAATACTTTTAAAAAAATTAAAAAAAAATTTAGAAAAATTTTCAAAAATTAAAAAAAAAAATTTTTAAATTTAATAAATTAAAAAAAATTAAAAAGTTTTAAAAAAATTTAAAAATTTTTTAAAAATTAAAAAAAAATTATAAGAAAATTTTAAAAAAAATTTAAAAATTTGAAAAAATTAAAAAAATTGAAAAACATTTTTGAAATAAAAAAATAATAATTTTAAAAAAAATTTTTAAAAATTTTAAAAATTAAAAAAAAATTTTAAATTAAAAGAATATTTAAAAATTAAAAAAAAATATTTAAAAAAATTAAAAATTTTTAAAAATTAAAAAAATTAAAAAATTTAAAAAATTAAAAAAATTTTAAAAATTTAAAAATTAAAAAAATTTAAAAATTAAAAAAATTAAAAAAATTAAAAAAATTAAAAAAATTTTAAAAAATTTAAAAAATTTAAAAAAAAAATTTTAAAAAAATTTAAAAATTAAAAAAAATTATAAGAAAATTTAAAAAAAAATTAAAAATTAAAAAAAAAATTTTAAAATTAAAAAAAAATTATAAGAAAATTTAAAAAAAAATTAAAAATTTGAAAAAATTAAAAAAAAATTAAAAAACATTTTTGAAATAAAAAAATAATAATTTTAAAAAAAATTTTAAAAATTTTAGAAAAATTTTCAAAAATTAAGAAAAAAATTTAAAAATTTAAAAAAAAATTTAAAAAATTGAAAAAATTAAAAAAATTAAAATACAAGGAAAAAAATTAAAAAACATTTTTTGAAATAAAAAAATTATAATTTTTAAAAAAATTAAAAAAAATTTAAAAAAATTAAAAAAAATTTTAAAAAAATTAAAAAAATTTGTTTAAAAAATTAAAAAAAAAGTTTTAAGAAAATTTTAAAAATTAAAAAACATTTTTGAAATAAAAAAATAATACTTTTAAAAAAATTAAGAAAAAAATTTAGAAAACTTTTCAAAAATTAAAAAAAAATAAAAAAAATTTAAAAATTAAAAAAAAGTTAAAAATTAAAAAAAAAATTTTAAAATTAAAAAAAAAATTAAAAAATTAAAAAAAAATTTTAAAAAAATTTAAAAATTAAAAAAATTAAAATAAAAGAAAAAATTTAAAAAAAATTAAAAACATTTTTTAAAATAAAAAAATTATAACTTTTAAAAAAAATTAAATTTTAAAAAAATTAAAAAA
>NW_027487253.1:0-16552 GCF_050908995.1 Andrena cerasifolii | reverse complement strand
TTGAAAAACCGATATTGAAAAACCGATATTGAAAACCGATATTGAAACGATATTAGAACCGATATTGAAAAACCGATATTGAAAAGCAAATATTGAAAAACTGATATCGAAAAACTGATATTGAAAAACTGATATTGAAAAACCGATATTGAAAAACCGATATTGAAAAACCGATATTGAATCCGATATTGAAAACCGATATTGAAAAAACCGATATTGAAAACGATATTGAAAAACCTATATCGAAAAACTGATATTGAAAAACTGATATTGAAAAAACCGATATTGAAAAACCGATATTGAAAAACCTATATCGAAAAACTGATATTGAAAAACCGATATTGAAAAACTGATATTGAAAAACCTATATCGAAAACTGTTATTGCAAAACCGATATTGAATCCGATATTAGAACCGATATTCAAAAAACCGATATTGGAGAACAAATATTAAAAAACTGATATTGAAAAACCGATATTGAAACCGATATTAGAACCGATATTGAAAAACCGATATTGAATCCGATATTGGAGAACAAATATTGAAAAACTGATATCGAAAAACTGATATTGAAAAACCGATATTGAAAAACCGATATTGCAAAACAAATATTGAAGAACTGATATTGAATCCGATATTAGAACCGATATTTAAAAACCGATATTGGAGAACAAATATTGAAAAACTGATATCGAAAAACTGATATTGAAAAACCGATATTGAAAAACCGATATTGAAAAACCTATATCGAAAAACTGATATTGAAAAACCGATATTGAAAAACCGATATTGAATCCGATATTAGAACCGATATTGAAAAACCGATATTGAAAAACAAATATTGAAAAGCCGATATTGAAAAACTGATATTGAAACTGATATTAGAACCGATATTGAAAAACCTATATCGAAAAACTGATATTGAAAAACCGATATTGAAAAACCGATATTGAATCCGATATTAGAACCGATATTCAAAAACCGATATTTGAGAACAAATATTGAAAAACTGATATTGAAAAACCGATATTGAATCCGATATTAGAACCGATATTCAAAAACCGATATTTGAGAACAAATATTGAAAAACTGATATTGAAAAACTTATATCGAAAAACTGATATTGCAAAACCGATATTGAAACCGATATTAGAACCGATATTGAAAAACCGATATTGAAAAACCGATATTGAAAAACAAATATTGAAAAACTGATATTGAAAAACCGATATTGTAAAGCAAATATTGAAAAAACTAGTATCGAAAAACTGATATTGAAAAACCGATATTGAAAAACCGATATTGTAAAGCAAATATTGAAAAACTGATATCGAAAAACCGATATTGA
The DNA here is from genome assembly GCF_050908995.1 of Andrena cerasifolii. Lineage (NCBI taxonomy): Eukaryota > Metazoa > Arthropoda > Insecta > Hymenoptera > Andrenidae > Andrena > Andrena cerasifolii. The sequence continues at coordinate 15,204 of NW_027487253.1, read as the reverse complement.
AAAACCGATATTGAAAAACTGATATCGAAAAACTGATATTGAGAAACTGATATCGAAAAACCGATATTGAAAAACCAATATCGAAAAACTGATATTGCAAATCCGATATTAGAACCGATATTGAAAAACCGATATTGTAAAGCAAATATTGAAAAACTGATATCGAAAAACTGATATTGAAAAACTGATATTGAAAAACCGATATTGAAAAACCGATATTGAAAAACCGATATTGAAACCGATATTAGAACCGATATTGAAAAACCGATATTGTAAAGCAAATATTGAAAAACTGATATCGAAAAACTGATATTGAAAAACTGATATTGAAAAACCGATATTGTAAAGCAAATATTGAAAAACTAGTATCGAAAAACTGATATTGAAAAACCGATATTGAAAAACCGATATTGTAAAGCAAATATTGAAAAACTGATATCGAAAAACTGATATTGAAAAACCGATATTGAAAAACCGATATTGCAAAACAAATATTGAAGAACTGATATTGAATCCGATATTAGAACCGATATTTAAAAACCGATATTGGAGAACAAATATTGAAAAACTGATATCGAAAAACTGATATTGAAAAACCGATATTGAAAAACCGATATTGAAAAACCTATATCGAAAAACTGATATTGAAAAAACCGATATTGAAAAACCTATATCGAAAAACTGATATTGAAAAACCGATATTGAAAAACCGATATTGAATCCGATATTAGAACCGATATTCAAAAACCGATATTTGAGAACAAATATTGAAAAACTGATATTGAAAAACCGATATTGAAAAACTGATATTGAAAAACCGATATTGAAAAACCGATATTGAAAAACCGATATTGAAACCGATATTAGAACCGATATTGCAAAACCGATATTGAAAACCAAATATTGAAAACCGATATTGAAAACCGATATTGAAAAACAAATATTGAAAAACTGATATCGAAAAACCGATATTGAAAAACCGATATTGAAAAACTGATATCGAAAAACTGATATTGAGAAACTGATATCGAAAAACCGATATTGAAAAACCAATATCGAAAAACTGATATTGCAAATCCGATATTAGAACCGATATTGAAAAACCGATATTGTAAAGCAAATATTGAAAAACTGATATCGAAAAACTGATATTGAAAAACTGATATTGAAAAACCGATATTGAAAAACCGATATTGAAAAACCGATATTGAAACCGATATTAGAACCGATATTGAAAAACCGATATTGTAAAGCAAATATTGAAAAACTGATATCGAAAAACTGATATTGAAAAACTGATATTGAAAAACCGATATTGAAAAACCGATATTGAAAAACCGATATTGAATCCGATATTAGAACCGATATTGAAAAACCGATATTGTAAAGCAAATATTGAAAAACTGATATCGAAAAACTGATATTGAAAAACTGATATTGAAAAACCGATATTGAAAAACCGATATTGAAAAACCTATATCGAAAAACTGATATTGAAAAACCGATATTGAAAAACTGATATTGAAAAACCTATATCGAAAAACTGTTATTGCAAAACCGATATTGAATCCGATATTAGAACCGATATTCAAAAACCGATATTGGAGAACAAATATTAAAAAACTGATATTGAAAAACCGATATTGAAACCGATATTAGAACCGATATTGAAAAACCGATATTGAATCCGATATTGGAGAACAAATATTGAAAAACTGATATCGAAAAACTGATATTGAAAAACCGATATTGAAAAACCGATATTGCAAAACAAATATTGAAGAACTGATATTGAATCCGATATTAGAACCGATATTGAAAAACCGATATTGGAGAACAAATATTGAAAAGCCGATATTGAAAAACTGATATTGAAACTGATATTGAAAAACCGATATTGAAAAACCTATATCGAAAAACTGATATTGAAAAACCGATATTGAAAAACCGATATTGAATCCGATATTAGAACCGATATTCAAAAACCGATATTTGAGAACAAATATTGAAAAACTGATATTGAAAAACCGATATTGAATCCGATATTAGAACCGATATTCAAAAACCGATATTTGAGAACAAATATTGAAAAACTGATATTGAAAAACTTATATCGAAAAACTGATATTGCAAAACCGATATTGAAACCGATATTAGAACCGATATTCAAAAACCGATATTGAAAAACCGATATTGAAAAACAAATATTGAAAAACTGATATTGAAAAACCGATATTGTAAAGCAAATATTGAAAAACTAGTATCGAAAAACTGATATTGAAAAACCGATATTGAAAAACCGATATTGTAAAGCAAATATTGAAAAACTGATATCGAAAAACCGATATTGAAAAACCGATATTGAAAAACTGATATCGAAAAACTGATATTGAGAAACTGATATCGAAAAACCGATATTGAAAAACCAATATCGAAAAACTGATATTGCAAATCCGATATTAGAACCGATATTGAAAAACCGATATTGTAAAGCAAATATTGAAAAACTGATATCGAAAAACTGATATTGAAAAACTGATATTGAAAAACCGATATCGAAAAACCGATATTGAAAAACCAATATCGAAAAACTGATATTGCAAATCCGATATTAGAACCGATATCGAAAAACTGATATTGCAAAACCGATATTGAAACCGATATTAGAACCGATATTGAAAAACCGATATTGAAAAACCGATATTGAAAAACAAATATTGAAAAACTGATATTGAAAAACCGATATTGTAAAGCAAATATTGAAAAACTAGTATCGAAAAACTGATATTGAAAAACCGATATTGAAAAACCGATATTGTAAAGCAAATATTGAAAAACTGATATCGAAAAACCGATATTGAAAAACCGATATTGAAAAACTGATATCGAAAAACTGATATTGAGAAACTGATATCGAAAAACCGATATTGAAAAACCAATATCGAAAAACTGATATTGCAAATCCGATATTAGAACCGATATTGAAAAACCGATATTGTAAAGCAAATATTGAAAAACTGATATCGAAAAACTGATATTGAAAAACTGATATTGAAAAACCGATATTGAAAAACCGATATTGAAAAACCGATATTGAAACCGATATTAGAACCGATATTGAAAAACCGATATTGTAAAGCAAATATTGAAAAACTGATATCGAAAAACTGATATTGAAAAACTGATATTGAAAAACCGATATTGTAAAGCAAATATTGAAAAACTAGTATCGAAAAACTGATATTGAAAAACCGATATTGAAAAACCGATATTGTAAAGCAAATATTGAAAAACTGATATCGAAAAACTGATATTGAAAAACCGATATTGAAAAACCGATATTGCAAAACAAATATTGAAGAACTGATATTGAATCCGATATTAGAACCGATATTTAAAAACCGATATTGGAGAACAAATATTGAAAAACTGATATCGAAAAACTGATATTGAAAAACCGATATTGAAAAACCGATATTGAAAAACCTATATCGAAAAACTGATATTGAAAAACCGATATTGAAAAACCTATATCGAAAAACTGATATTGAAAAACCGATATTGAAAAACCGATATTGAATCCGATATTAGAACCGATATTCAAAAACCGATATTTGAGAACAAATATTGAAAAACTGATATTGAAAAACCGATATTGAAAAACTGATATTGAAAAACCGATATTGAAAAACCGATATTGAAAAACCGATATTGAAACCGATATTAGAACCGATATTGCAAAACCGATATTGCAAAACAAATATTGAAAAACTGATATCGAAAATCTGATATTGAGAAACTGATATTGCAAAACCTATATTGTTCTAAACCGATATTGAAAAACTGATATCGAAAAACTGATATTGAAAAACCGATATTGAAAAACCGATATTGAAAAACCTATATCGAATAACTGATATTGCAAAACCGATATTGAAAAACCGATATTGAATCCGATATTAGTACCGATATTCAAAAACCGATATTGAAAACCAAATATTGAAAAACCGATATTGAAAAACCGATATTGAAAAACAAATATTGAAAAACTGATATCGAAAAACCGATATTGAAAAACCGATATTGAAAAACTGATATCGAAAAACTGATATTGAGAAACTGATATCGAAAAACCGATATTGAAAAACCAATATCGAAAAACTGATATTGCAAATCCGATATTAGAACCGATATTGAAAAACCGATATTGTAAAGCAAATATTGAAAAACTGATATCGAAAAACTGATATTGAAAAACTGATATTGAAAAACCGATATTGAAAAACCGATATTGAAAAACCGATATTGAAACCGATATTAGAACCGATATTGAAAAACCGATATTGTAAAGCAAATATTGAAAAACTGATATCGAAAAACTGATATTGAAAAACTGATATTGAAAAACCGATATTGAAAAACCGATATTGAAAAACCGATATTGAATCCGATATTAGAACCGATATTGAAAAACCGATATTGTAAAGCAAATATTGAAAAACTGATATCGAAAAACTGATATTGAAAAACTGATATTGAAAAACCGATATTGAAAAACCGATATTGAAAAACCTATATCGAAAAACTGATATTGAAAAACCGATATTGAAAAACTGATATTGAAAAACCTATATCGAAAAACTGTTATTGCAAAACCGATATTGAATCCGATATTAGAACCGATATTCAAAAACCGATATTGGAGAACAAATATTAAAAAACTGATATTGAAAAACCGATATTGAAACCGATATTAGAACCGATATTGAAGAACCGATACTGAATCCGATATTGGAGAACAAATATTGAAAAACTGATATCGAAAAACTGATATTGAAAAACCGATATTGAAAAACCGATATTGCAAAACAAATATTGAAGAACTGATATTGAATCCGATATTAGAACCGATATTTAAAAACCGATATTGGAGAACAAATATTGAAAAACTGATATCGAAAAACTGATATTGAAAAACCGATATTGAAAAACCGATATTGAAAAACCTATATCGAAAAACTGATATTGAAAAACCGATATTGAAAAACCGATATTGAATCCGATATTAGAACCGATATTGAAAAACCGATATTGAAAAACAAATATTGAAAAGCCGATATTGAAAAACTGATATTGAAACTGATATTAGAACCGATATTGAAAAACCTATATCGAAAAACTGATATTGAAAAACCGATATTGAAAAACCGATATTGAATCCGATATTAGAACCGATATTCAAAAACCGATATTTGAGAACAAATATTGAAAAACTGATATTGAAAAACCGATATTGAATCCGATATTAGAACCGATATTCAAAAACCGATATTTGAGAACAAATATTGAAAAACTGATATTGAAAAACTTATATCGAAAAACTGATATTGCAAAACCGATATTGAAACCGATATTAGAACCGATATTCAAAAACCGATATTGAAAAAACCGATATTGAAAAACAAATATTGAAAAACTGATATTGAAAAACCGATATTGTAAAGCAAATATTGAAAAACTAGTATCGAAAAACTGATATTGAAAAACCGATATTGAAAAACCGATATTGTAAAGCAAATATTGAAAAACTGATATCGAAAAACCGATATTGAAAAACCGATATTGAAAAACTGATATCGAAAAACTGATATTGAGAAACTGATATCGAAAAACCGATATTGAAAAACCAATATCGAAAAACTGATATTGCAAATCCGATATTAGAACCGATATTGAAAAACCGATATTGTAAAGCAAATATTGAAAAACTGATATCGAAAAACTGATATTGAAAAACTGATATTGAAAAACCGATATCGAAAAACCGATATTGAAAAACCAATATCGAAAAACTGATATTGCAAATCCGATATTAGAACCGATATCGAAAAACTGATATTGCAAAACCGATATTGAAACCGATATTAGAACCGATATTGAAAAACCGATATTGAAAAACAAATATTGAAAAACTGATATTGAAAAACCGATATTGTAAAGCAAATATTGAAAAACTAGTATCGAAAAACTGATATTGAAAAACCGATATTGAAAAACCGATATTGTAAAGCAAATATTGAAAAACTGATATCGAAAAACCGATATTGAAAAACCGATATTGAAAAACTGATATCGAAAAACTGATATTGAGAAACTGATATCGAAAAACCGATATTGAAAAACCAATATCGAAAAACTGATATTGCAAATCCGATATTAGAACCGATATTGAAAAACCGATATTGTAAAGCAAATATTGAAAAACTGATATCGAAAAACTGATATTGAAAAACTGATATTGAAAAACCGATATTGAAAAACCGATATTGAAAAACCGATATTGAAACCGATATTAGAACCGATATTGAAAAACCGATATTGTAAAGCAAATATTGAAAAACTGATATCGAAAAACTGATATTGAAAAACTGATATTGAAAAACCGATATTGTAAAGCAAATATTGAAAAACTAGTATCGAAAAACTGATATTGAAAAACCGATATTGAAAAACCGATATTGTAAAGCAAATATTGAAAAACTGATATCGAAAAACTGATATTGAAAAACCGATATTGAAAAACCGATATTGCAAAACAAATATTGAAGAACTGATATTGAATCCGATATTAGAACCGATATTTAAAAACCGATATTGGAGAACAAATATTGAAAAACTGATATCGAAAAACTGATATTGAAAAACCGATATTGAAAAACCGATATTGAAAAACCTATATCGAAAAACTGATATTGAAAAACCGATATTGAAAAACCTATATCGAAAAACTGATATTGAAAAACCGATATTGAAAAACCGATATTGAATCCGATATTAGAACCGATATTCAAAAACCGATATTTGAGAACAAATATTGAAAAACTGATATTGAAAAACCGATATTGAAAAACCTATATCGAAAAACTGATATTGAAAAACCGATATTGAAAAACCTATATCGAAAAACTGATATTGAAAAACCGATATTGAAAAACCGATATTGAATCCGATATTAGAACCGATATTCAAAAACCGATATTTGAGAACAAATATTGAAAAACTGATATTGAAAAACCGATATTGAAAAACTGATATTGAAAAACCGATATTGAAAAACCGATATTGAAAAACCGATATTGAAACCGATATTAGAACCGATATTGCAAAACCGATATTGCAAAACAAATATTGAAAAACTGATATCGAAAATCTGATATTGAGAAACTGATATTGCAAAACCTATATTGTTCTAAACCGATATTGAAATACTGATATCGAAAAACTGATATTGAAAAACCGATATTGAAAAACCGATATTGAAAAACCTATATCGAATAACTGATATTGCAAAACCGATATTGAAAAACCGATATTGAATCCGATATTAGTACCGATATTCAAAAACCGATATTGAAAACCAAATATTGAAAAACCGATATTGAAAAACCGATATTGAAAAACAAATATTGAAAAACTGATATCGAAAAACCGATATTGAAAAACCGATATTGAAAAACTGATATCGAAAAACTGATATTGAGAAACTGATATCGAAAAACCGATATTGAAAAACCAATATCGAAAAACTGATATTGCAAATCCGATATTAGAACCGATATTGAAAAACCGATATTGTAAAGCAAATATTGAAAAACTGATATCGAAAAACTGATATTGAAAAACTGATATTGAAAAACCGATATTGAAAAACCGATATTGAAAAACCGATATTGAAACCGATATTAGAACCGATATTGAAAAACCGATATTGTAAAGCAAATATTGAAAAACTGATATCGAAAAACTGATATTGAAAAACTGATATTGAAAAACCGATATTGAAAAACCGATATTGAAAAACCGATATTGAATCCGATATTAGAACCGATATTGAAAAACCGATATTGTAAAGCAAATATTGAAAAACTGATATCGAAAAACTGATATTGAAAAACTGATATTGAAAAACCGATATTGAAAAACCGATATTGAAAAACCTATATCGAAAAACTGATATTGAAAAACCGATATTGAAAAACTGATATTGAAAAACCTATATCGAAAAACTGTTATTGCAAAACCGATATTGAATCCGATATTAGAACCGATATTCAAAAACCGATATTGGAGAACAAATATTAAAAAACTGATATTGAAAAACCGATATTGAAACCGATATTAGAACCGATATTGAAAAACCGATATTGAATCCGATATTGGAGAACAAATATTGAAAAACTGATATCGAAAAACTGATATTGAAAAACCGATATTGAAAAACCGATATTGCAAAACAAATATTGAAGAACTGATATTGAATCCGATATTAGAACCGATATTTAAAAACCGATATTGGAGAACAAATATTGAAAAACTGATATCGAAAAACTGATATTGAAAAACCGATATTGAAAAACCGATATTGAAAAACCTATATCGAAAAACTGATATTGAAAAACCGATATTGAAAAACCGATATTGAATCCGATATTAGAACCGATATTGAAAAACCGATATTGAAAAACAAATATTGAAAAGCCGATATTGAAAAACTGATATTGAAACTGATATTAGAACCGATATTGAAAAACCTATATCGAAAAACTGATATTGAAAAACCGATATTGAAAAACCGATATTGAATCCGATATTAGAACCGATATTCAAAAACCGATATTTGAGAACAAATATTGAAAAACTGATATTGAAAAACCGATATTGAATCCGATATTAGAACCGATATTCAAAAACCGATATTTGAGAACAAATATTGAAAAACTGATATTGAAAAACTTATATCGAAAAACTGATATTGCAAAACCGATATTGAAACCGATATTAGAACCGATATTGAAAAACCGATATTGAAAAACCGATATTGAAAAACAAATATTGAAAAACTGATATTGAAAAACCGATATTGTAAAGCAAATATTGAAAAACTAGTATCGAAAAACTGATATTGAAAAACCGATATTGAAAAACCGATATTGTAAAGCAAATATTGAAAAACTGATATCGAAAAACCGATATTGAAAAACCGATATTGAAAAACTGATATCGAAAAACTGATATTGAGAAACTGATATCGAAAAACCGATATTGAAAAACCAATATCGAAAAACTGATATTGCAAATCCGATATTAGAACCGATATTGAAAAACCGATATTGTAAAGCAAATATTGAAAAACTGATATCGAAAAACTGATATTGAAAAACTGATATTGAAAAACCGATATTGAAAAACCGATATTGAAAAACCGATATTGAAACCGATATTAGAACCGATATTGAAAAACCGATATTGTAAAGCAAATATTGAAAAACTGATATCGAAAAACTGATATTGAAAAACTGATATTGAAAAACCGATATTGTAAAGCAAATATTGAAAAACTAGTATCGAAAAACTGATATTGAAAAACCGATATTGAAAAACCGATATTGTAAAGCAAATATTGAAAAACTGATATCGAAAAACTGATATTGAAAAACCGATATTGAAAAACCGATATTGCAAAACAAATATTGAAGAACTGATATTGAATCCGATATTAGAACCGATATTTAAAAACCGATATTGGAGAACAAATATTGAAAAACTGATATCGAAAAACTGATATTGAAAAACCGATATTGAAAAACCGATATTGAAAAACCTATATCGAAAAACTGATATTGAAAAACCGATATTGAAAAACCTATATCGAAAAACTGATATTGAAAAACCGATATTGAAAAACCGATATTGAATCCGATATTAGAACCGATATTCAAAAACCGATATTTGAGAACAAATATTGAAAAACTGATATTGAAAAACCGATATTGAAAAACTGATATTGAAAAACCGATATTGAAAAACCGATATTGAAAAACCGATATTGAAACCGATATTAGAACCGATATTGCAAAACCGATATTGAAAACCAAATATTGAAAAACCGATATTGAAAAACCGATATTGAAAAACAAATATTGAAAAACTGATATCGAAAAACCGATATTGAAAAACCGATATTGAAAAACTGATATCGAAAAACTGATATTGAGAAACTGATATCGAAAAACCGATATTGAAAAACCAATATCGAAAAACTGATATTGCAAATCCGATATTAGAACCGATATTGAAAAACCGATATTGTAAAGCAAATATTGAAAAACTGATATCGAAAAACTGATATTGAAAAACTGATATTGAAAAACCGATATTGAAAAACCGATATTGAAAAACCGATATTGAAACCGATATTAGAACCGATATTGAAAAACCGATATTGTAAAGCAAATATTGAAAAACTGATATCGAAAAACTGATATTGAAAAACTGATATTGAAAAACCGATATTGAAAAACCGATATTGAAAAACCGATATTGAATCCGATATTAGAACCGATATTGAAAAACCGATATTGTAAAGCAAATATTGAAAAACTGATATCGAAAAACTGATATTGAAAAACTGATATTGAAAAACCGATATTGAAAAACCGATATTGAAAAACCTATATCGAAAAACTGATATTGAAAAACCGATATTGAAAAACTGATATTGAAAAACCTATATCGAAAAACTGTTATTGCAAAACCGATATTGAATCCGATATTAGAACCGATATTCAAAAACCGATATTGGAGAACAAATATTAAAAAACTGATATTGAAAAACCGATATTGAAACCGATATTAGAACCGATATTGAAAAACCGATATTGAATCCGATATTGGAGAACAAATATTGAAAAACTGATATCGAAAAACTGATATTGAAAAACCGATATTGAAAAACCGATATTGCAAAACAAATATTGAAGAACTGATATTGAATCCGATATTAGAACCGATATTGAAAAACCGATATTGGAGAACAAATATTGAAAAGCCGATATTGAAAAACTGATATTGAAACTGATATTGAAAAACCGATATTGAAAAACCTATATCGAAAAACTGATATTGAAAAACCGATATTGAAAAACCGATATTGAATCCGATATTAGAACCGATATTCAAAAACCGATATTTGAGAACAAATATTGAAAAACTGATATTGAAAAACCGATATTGAATCCGATATTAGAACCGATATTCAAAAACCGATATTTGAGAACAAATATTGAAAAACTGATATTGAAAAACTTATATCGAAAAACTGATATTGCAAAACCGATATTGAAACCGATATTAGAACCGATATTCAAAAACCGATATTGAAAAACCGATATTGAAAAACAAATATTGAAAAACTGATATTGAAAAACCGATATTGTAAAGCAAATATTGAAAAACTAGTATCGAAAAACTGATATTGAAAAACCGATATTGAAAAACCGATATTGTAAAGCAAATATTGAAAAACTGATATCGAAAAACCGATATTGAAAAACCGATATTGAAAAACTGATATCGAAAAACTGATATTGAGAAACTGATATCGAAAAACCGATATTGAAAAACCAATATCGAAAAACTGATATTGCAAATCCGATATTAGAACCGATATTGAAAAACCGATATTGTAAAGCAAATATTGAAAAACTGATATCGAAAAACTGATATTGAAAAACTGATATTGAAAAACCGATATCGAAAAACCGATATTGAAAAACCAATATCGAAAAACTGATATTGCAAATCCGATATTAGAACCGATATCGAAAAACTGATATTGCAAAACCGATATTGAAACCGATATTAGAACCGATATTGAAAAACCGATATTGAAAAACCGATATTGAAAAACAAATATTGAAAAACTGATATTGAAAAACCGATATTGTAAAGCAAATATTGAAAAACTAGTATCGAAAAACTGATATTGAAAAACCGATATTGAAAAACCGATATTGTAAAGCAAATATTGAAAAACTGATATCGAAAAACCGATATTGAAAAACCGATATTGAAAAACTGATATCGAAAAACTGATATTGAGAAACTGATATCGAAAAACCGATATTGAAAAACCAATATCGAAAAACTGATATTGCAAATCCGATATTAGAACCGATATTGAAAAACCGATATTGTAAAGCAAATATTGAAAAACTGATATCGAAAAACTGATATTGAAAAACTGATATTGAAAAACCGATATTGAAAAACCGATATTGAAAAACCGATATTGAAACCGATATTAGAACCGATATTGAAAAACCGATATTGTAAAGCAAATATTGAAAAACTGATATCGAAAAACTGATATTGAAAAACTGATATTGAAAAACCGATATTGTAAAGCAAATATTGAAAAACTAGTATCGAAAAACTGATATTGAAAAACCGATATTGAAAAACCGATATTGTAAAGCAAATATTGAAAAACTGATATCGAAAAACTGATATTGAAAAACCGATATTGAAAAACCGATATTGCAAAACAAATATTGAAGAACTGATATTGAATCCGATATTAGAACCGATATTTAAAAACCGATATTGGAGAACAAATATTGAAAAACTGATATCGAAAAACTGATATTGAAAAACCGATATTGAAAAACCGATATTGAAAAACCTATATCGAAAAACTGATATTGAAAAACCGATATTGAAAAACCTATATCGAAAAACTGATATTGAAAAACCGATATTGAAAAACCGATATTGAATCCGATATTAGAACCGATATTCAAAAACCGATATTTGAGAACAAATATTGAAAAACTGATATTGAAAAACCGATATTGAAAAACTGATATTGAAAAACCGATATTGAAAAACCGATATTGAAAAACCGATATTGAAACCGATATTAGAACCGATATTGCAAAACCGATATTGCAAAACAAATATTGAAAAACTGATATCGAAAATCTGATATTGAGAAACTGATATTGCAAAACCTATATTGTTCTAAACCGATATTGAAAAACTGATATCGAAAAACTGATATTGAAAAACCGATATTGAAAAACCGATATTGAAAAACCTATATCGAATAACTGATATTGCAAAACCGATATTGAAAAACCGATATTGAATCCGATATTAGTACCGATATTCAAAAACCGATATTGAAAACCAAATATTGAAAAACCGATATTGAAAAACCGATATTGAAAAACAAATATTGAAAAACTGATATCGAAAAACCGATATTGAAAAACCGATATTGAAAAACTGATATCGAAAAACTGATATTGAGAAACTGATATCGAAAAACCGATATTGAAAAACCAATATCGAAAAACTGATATTGCAAATCCGATATTAGAACCGATATTGAAAAACCGATATTGTAAAGCAAATATTGAAAAACTGATATCGAAAAACTGATATTGAAAAACTGATATTGAAAAACCGATATTGAAAAACCGATATTGAAAAACCGATATTGAAACCGATATTAGAACCGATATTGAAAAACCGATATTGTAAAGCAAATATTGAAAAACTGATATCGAAAAACTGATATTGAAAAACTGATATTGAAAAACCGATATTGAAAAACCGATATTGAAAAACCGATATTGAATCCGATATTAGAACCGATATTGAAAAACCGATATTGTAAAGCAAATATTGAAAAACTGATATCGAAAAACTGATATTGAAAAACTGATATTGAAAAACCGATATTGAAAAACCGATATTGAAAAACCTATATCGAAAAACTGATATTGAAAAACCGATATTGAAAAACTGATATTGAAAAACCTATATCGAAAAACTGTTATTGCAAAACCGATATTGAATCCGATATTAGAACCGATATTCAAAAACCGATATTGGAGAACAAATATTAAAAAACTGATATTGAAAAACCGATATTGAAACCGATATTAGAACCGATATTGAAAAACCGATACTGAATCCGATATTGGAGAACAAATATTGAAAAACTGATATCGAAAAACTGATATTGAAAAACCGATATTGAAAAACCGATATTGCAAAACAAATATTGAAGAACTGATATTGAATCCGATATTAGAACCGATATTTAAAAACCGATATTGGAGAACAAATATTGAAAAACTGATATCGAAAAACTGATATTGAAAAACCGATATTGAAAAACCGATATTGAAAAACCTATATCGAAAAACTGATATTGAAAAACCGATATTGAAAAACCGATATTGAATCCGATATTAGAACCGATATTGAAAAACCGATATTGAAAAACAAATATTGAAAAGCCGATATTGAAAAACTGATATTGAAACTGATATTAGAACCGATATTGAAAAACCTATATCGAAAAACTGATATTGAAAAACCGATATTGAAAAACCGATATTGAATCCGATATTAGAACCGATATTCAAAAACCGATATTTGAGAACAAATATTGAAAAACTGATATTGAAAAACCGATATTGAATCCGATATTAGAACCGATATTCAAAAACCGATATTTGAGAACAAATATTGAAAAACTGATATTGAAAAACTTATATCGAAAAACTGATATTGCAAAACCGATATTGAAACCGATATTAGAACCGATATTCAAAAACCGATATTGAAAAACCGATATTGAAAAACAAATATTGAAAAACTGATATTGAAAAACCGATATTGTAAAGCAAATATTGAAAAACTAGTATCGAAAAACTGATATTGAAAAACCGATATTGAAAAACCGATATTGTAAAGCAAATATTGAAAAACTGATATCGAAAAACCGATATTGAAAAACCGATATTGAAAAACTGATATCGAAAAACTGATATTGAGAAACTGATATCGAAAAACCGATATTGAAAAACCAATATCGAAAAACTGATATTGCAAATCCGATATTAGAACCGATATTGAAAAACCGATATTGTAAAGCAAATATTGAAAAACTGATATCGAAAAACTGATATTGAAAAACTGATATTGAAAAACCGATATCGAAAAACCGATATTGAAAAACCAATATCGAAAAACTGATATTGCAAATCCGATATTAGAACCGATATCGAAAAACTGATATTGCAAAACCGATATTGAAACCGATATTAGAACCGATATTGAAAAACCGATATTGAAAAACAAATATTGAAAAACTGATATTGAAAAACCGATATTGTAAAGCAAATATTGAAAAACTAGTATCGAAAAACTGATATTGAAAAACCGATATTGAAAAACCGATATTGTAAAGCAAATATTGAAAAACTGATATCGAAAAACCGATATTGAAAAACCGATATTGAAAAACTGATATCGAAAAACTGATATTGAGAAACTGATATCGAAAAA
>NW_027487252.1:0-16564 GCF_050908995.1 Andrena cerasifolii | reverse complement strand
AGGCGATGCCTTTGAAGCTGAAATTTAGTATACCTCTTTCCACTTCATGTTCTCATGATATATTGGCCAATATCTGGCGAAAATTTTCAGAATGCACAAAATTGCGCTTTGTAACAGGAGAACATGCCGTCGAAAGGGGTGGCACAAAGTAACGTCTCCGGAGAGCAAATCAAAGAGCGAGATGTGGCGCAGATGTTTCGAGACAGTGAGTGTTTAACGAAGAGACGCAGAATTTTCGAACACCTCTTGAAAGGCCTGCGCCTCTTATTGGCAACTTTAAGGCGATGCATTTGAACCTGAAATTTAGTATACCTCTTTCCACTTCATGTTCTCATGATATATTGGCCAAAATCTGGCGAATATTTTCAGAATGCACAAAATTGCGCTTTGTAACAGGAGATCATGCCGTTGAAAGAGATGGCACAAGTAACGTCTCCGGAGAGCAAATCGACGAGCGAGGAGTGGCGCAGATGTTTCGAGACAGTGACTGTTAAACGAAGAGACGCAGAATTTTCGAACGCCTCTTGAAAGGCCCCCGCCTCTTATTGGCAACTTTAAGGCGATGCATTTGAACCTGAAATTTAGTATACCTCTTTCCACTTCATGTTCTCATGATATATTGGCCAAAATCTGGCGAAAATTGTCAGAATGCACAACATTGGGCTTTGTAAGAGGAGAACATGCCGTCGAAAGAGATGGCACAAAGTAACGTCTCCGGAGAGCAAATCAAAGAGCGAGAAGTAGCGCAGATGTTTCGAGACAGTGAGTGTCTAACGAAGAGACGCAGAATTTTCGAACACCTCTTGAAAGGCCTGCGCCTCTTATTGGCAACTTTAAGGCGATGCATTTGAACCTGAAATTTAGTATACCTCTTTCCACTTCATGTTCTCATGATATATTGGCCAAAATCTGGCGAATATTTTCAGAATGCACAAAATTGCGCTTTGTAACAGGAGATCATGCCGTTGAAAGAGATGGCACAAGTAACGTCTCCGGAGAGCAAATCGACGAGCGAGGAGTGGCGCAGATGTTTCGAGACAGTGACTGTTTAACGAAGAGACGCAGAATTTTCGAACACCTCTTGAAAGGCCTGCGCCTCTTATTGGCAACTTTAAGGTGATGCATTTGAAGCGGAAATTTATTATACCTCTTTCCACTTCATGTTCTCATGATATATTGGCCAAAATCTGGCGAAAATTTTCAGAACGCACAAAATTGCGCTTTGTAACAGGAGAACATGCGGTCGAAGGGGATGGCACAAAGTAACGTCTCCGGAGAGCAAATCAGTGAGCGAAAAGTGGGGCAGAAGTTTCGAGACAGAGACTGTTTAACGAAGAGACGCAGAATTTTCGAACACCTCTTGAAAGGCCTGCGCCTCTTATTGGCAACTTTAAGGTGATGCATTTGAAGCGGAAATTTAGTATACCTCTTTCCACTTCATGTTCTCATGATATATTGGCCAAAATCTGGCGAAAGTTTTCAGAACGCACAAAATTGCGCTTTGTAACAGGAGAACATGCGGTCGAAAGGGATGGCACAAAGTAACGTCTCCGGAGAGCAAATCGAAGAGCGAGGAGTGGCGCAGATGTTTCGAGACAGTGACTGTTTAACGAAGCGACGCAGAATTTTCGAACGCCTCTTGAAAGGACTCCGCCTCTTATTTCCAACTTTAAGGCGATGCCTTTGAAGCTGAAATTTAGTATACCTCTTTCCACTTCATGTTCTCATGATATATTGGCCAATATCTGGCGAAAATTTTCAGAATGCACAAAATTGCGCTTTGTAACAGGAGAACATGCCGTCGAAAGGGATGGCACAAAGTAACGTCTCCGGAGAGCAAATCAAAGAGCGAGAAGTGGGGCAGAAGTTTCGAGACAGAGACTGTTTAACGAAGAGACGCAGAATTTTCGAACGCCTCTTGAAAGGAATGCGCCTCATATTAGCAACTTTAAAGCGATGCATTTGAAGCTGAAATTTAGTATACCTCTTTCCACTTCATGTTCTCATGATATATTGGCCAAAATCTGGCGAAAATTTTCAGAACGCACAAAATTGCGCTTTGTAACAGGAGAACATACCGTCGAAAGGGATGGCACAAAGTAACGTCTCCGGAGAGCAAATCAAAGAGCGAGAAGTGGCGCAGATGTTTTGAGACAGTGACTGTTTAACGAAGAGACGCAGAATTTTCGAACACCTCTTGAAAGGCCTGCGCCTCTTATTGGCAACTTTAAGGTGATGCATTTGAAGCGGAAATTTAGTATACCTCTTTCCACATCATGTTCTCCTGATATATTGGCCAAAATCTGGCGAAAATTGTCAGAACCACAAATTGCGCTTTGTAACAGGAGAACATGCCGTCGAAAGAGATGGCACAAAGTAACGTCTCCGGAGGGCAAATCAATGAGCGAGAAGTGGCGCAGATGTTTCGAGACAGTGACTGATTAACGAAGAGACGCAGAATTTTCGAACGCCTCTTGAAAGGCCTGCGCCTCTGATTTGCAACTTTAAGGCGATGCCTTTGAAGCTGAAATTTAGTATACCTCTTTCCACTTCATGTTCTCCTGATATATTGACCAAAATCTGGCGAAAATTTTCAGAATCCACAGAATTGGGCTTTGTAACAGGAGAACATGCCGTCGATAGAGATGGCACAAAGTAACGTCTCCGGAGGGCAAATCAATGAGCGAGAAGTGGCGCAGATGTTTCGAGACAGTGACTGTTTAACGAAGAGTCGCACAATTTTCGAACGCCTCTTGAAAGGCCTGCGCCTCTGATTTGATACTTTTAAGCGATGCCTTTGAAGCTGAAATTTAGTATACCTCTTTCCACTTCATGTTCTCCTGATATATTGGCCAAAATCTAGCGAAAATTTTCAGAATGCACAAAATTGGGCTTTGTAACAGGAGAACATGCCGTCCAAAGGGATGGCACAAAGTAACGTCTCCGGAGAGCAAATCAAAGAGCGAGAAGTGGCGCAGGTGTTTCGAGACAGTGACTCTTTCACGAAGAGACGCAGAATTTTCGAACGCCTCTTGAAAGGCCTGCGCCTCTTATTTGCAACTTTAAGGCGATGCCTTTGAAGCTGAAATTTAGTATACCTCTTTCCACTTCATTTTCTCCAGATTTATTGGCCAAAATCTGGCGAAAATTTCGAGAATACACAAAATTGGGCTTTGTAACAGGAGAACATGCCGTCGAAAGAGATGGAACAATGTAACGTCTCCGGACAGCAAACGAAAGAGCGAGAAGTGGTGCAGGTGTTTCGAGACAGTGACTGTTTCACGAAGAGACGCAGAATTTTCGAAAGCCTCTTGAAAGGCCTGCGCCTCTTATTTGCAACTTTAAGGCGATGCCTTTGAAGCTGAAATTTAGTATACCTCTTTCCACTTCATGTTCTCCTGATATATTGGCCAAAATCTGGCGAAAATTTTCAGAATCCACAGAATTGGGCTTTGTAACAGGAGAACATGCCGTCGAAAGAGATGGCACAAAGTAACGTCTCCGGAGGGCAAATCAATGAGCGAGAAGTGGCGCAGATGTTTCGAGACAGTGACTGTTTCACGGAGACACGCAGAATTTTCGAACGCCTCTTGAAAGGCCTGCGCCTCTGATTTGCAACTTTAAGGCGATGCCTTTGAAGCTGAAATTTAGTATACCTCTTTCCACTTCATGTTCTCCTGATATATTGGCCAAAATCTAGCGAAAATTTTCAGAATGCACAACATTGGGCTTTGTAACAGGAGAACATGCCGTCGAAAGAGATGGCACAAAGTAACGTCTCCGGAGAGCAAATCAAAGAGCGAGAAGTGGCGCAGGTGTTTCGAGACAGTGACTGTTTAACGAAGACACGCAGAATTTTCGAACGCCTCTTGAAAGGCCTGCGCCTCTGATTTGCAACTTTAAGGCGATGCCTTTGAAGCTGAAATTTAGTATACCTCTTTTGACTTCATGTTCTCCTGATATATTGGCCAAAATCTGGCGAAAATTTTCAGAATGCACAAAATTGGGCTTTGTAACAGGAGAACATGCCGTCGAAAGAGATGGCACAAAGTAACGTCTCCGGAGAGCAAATCAAAGCGCGAGAAGTGGCGCAGATGTTTCGAGACAGTGACTGTTTAACGAAGACACGCAGAATTTTCGAACGCCTCTTGAAAGGCCTGCGCCTCTGATTGGATACTTTTAAGCGATGCCTTTGAAGCTGAAATTTAGTATACCTCTTTCCACTTCATGTTCTCCTGATATATTGGCCAAAATCTAGCGAAAATTTTCAGAATGCACAAAATTGGGCTTTGTAACAGGAGAACATGCCGTCGAAAGAGATGGCACAAAGTAACGTCTCCGGAGAGCAAATCAAAGAGCGAGATGTGGCGCAGATGTTTCGAGACAGTGACTGATTAACGAAGAGACGCAGAATTTTCGAACGCCTCTTGAAAGGCCTGCGCCTCTTATTTGCAACTATAAGGCGATGCCTTTGAAGCTGAAATTTAGTATACCTATTTCCACTTCATATTCTCCTGATTTATTGGCCAAAATCTGGCGAAAATTTCGAGAATACACAAAATTGGGCTTTGTAATAGGAGAACATGCCGTCGAAAGAGATGGAACAAAGTAATGTCTCCGGAGAGCAAATCAAAGAGCGAGAAGTGGTGCAGGTGTTTCGAGACAGTGACTGTTTCACGAAGAGACGCAGAATTTTCGAAAGCCTTTTGAAAGGCCTGCGCCTCTTATTTGCAACTTTAAGGCGATGCCTTTGAAGCTGAAATTTAGTATACCTCTTTCCACTTCATGTTCTCCTGATATATTGGCCAAAATCTGGCGAAAATTTTCAGAATCCACAGAATTGGGCTTTGTAACAGGAGAACATGCCGTCGAAAGAGATGGCACAAAGTAACGTCTCCGGAGGGCAAATCAATGAGCGAGAAGTGGCGCAGATGTTTCGAGACAGTGACTGTTTCACGGAGACACGCAGAATTTTCGAACGCCTCTTGAAAGGCCTGCGCCTCTGATTTGCAACTTTAAGGCGATGCCTTTGAAGCTGAAATTTAGTATACCTCTTTCCACTTCATGTTCTCCTGATATATTGGCCAAAATCTAGCGAAAATTTTCAGAATGCACAAAATTGGGCTTTGTAACAGGAGAACATGCCGTCGAAAGAGATGGCACAAAGTAACGTCTCCGGAGAGCAAATCAAAGAGCGAGATGTGGCGCAGATGTTTCGAGACAGTGACTGATTAACGAAGAGACGCAGAATTTTCGAACGCCTCTTGAAAGGCCTGCGCCTCTTATTTGCAACTATAAGGCGATGCCTTTGAAGCTGAAATTTAGTATACCTATTTCCACTTCATATTCTCCTGATTTATTGGCCAAAATCTGGCGAAAATTTCGAGAATACACAAAATTGGGCTTTGTAACAGGAGAACATGCCGTCGAAAGAGATGGAACAATGTAACGTCTCCGGACAGCAAACGAAAGAGCGAGAAGTGGTGCAGGTGTTTCGAGACAGTGACTGTTTCACGAAGAGACGCAGAATTTTCAAAAGCCTCTTGAAAGGCCTGTCCCTCTTAATTGCAACTTTAAGGCGATGCCTTTGAAGCTGAAATTTAGTATACCTCTTTCCACTTCATGTTCTCCTGATATATTGGCCAAAATCTAGCGAAAATTTTCAGAATGCACAACATTGGGCTTTGTAACAGGAGAACATGCCGTCGAAAGAGATGGCACAAAGTAACGTCTCCGGAGAGCAAATCAAAGAGCGAGAAGTGGCGCAGGTGTTTCGAGACAGTGACTCTTTCACGAAGAGACGCAGAATTTTCGAACGCCTCTTGAAAGGCCTGCGCCTCTTATTTGCAACTTTAAGGCGATGCCTTTGAAGCTGAAATTTAGTATACCTATTTCCACTTCATTTTCTCCTGATTTATTGGCCAAAATCTGGCGAAAATTGCGAGAATACACAAAATTGGGCTTTGTAACAGGAGAACATGCCGTCGAAAGAGATGGAACAAAGTAATGTCTCCGGAGAGCAAATCAAAGAGCGAGAAGTGGCGCAGGTGTTTCGAGACAGTGACTCTTTCACGAAGAGACGCAGAATTTTCGAACGCCTCTTGAAAGGCCTGCGCCTCTTATTTGCAACTTTAAGGCGATGCCTTTGAAGCTGAAATTTAGTATACCTCTTTCCACTTCATTTTCTCCAGATTTATTGGCCAAAATCTGGCGAAAATTTCGAGAATACACAAAATTGGGCTTTGTAACAGGAGAACATGCCGTCGAAAGTGATGGAACAATGTAACGTCTCCGGACAGCAAACGAAAGAGCGAGAAGTGGTGCAGGTGTTTCGAGACAGTGACTGTTTCACGAAGAGACGCAGAATTTTCGAAAGCCTCTTGAAAGGCCTGCGCCTCTTATTTGCAACTTTAAGGCGATGCCTTTGAAGCTGAAATTTAGTATACCTCTTTCCACTTCATGTTCTCCTGATATATTGGCCAAAATCTGGCGAAAATTTTCAGAATCCACAGAATTGGGCTTTGTAACAGGAGAACATGCCGTCGAAAGAGATGGCACAAAGTAACGTCTCCGGAGGGCAAATCAATGAGCGAGAAGTGGCGCAGATGTTTCGAGACAGTGACTGTTTCACGGAGACACGCAGAATTTTCGAACGCCTCTTGAAAGGCCTGCGCCTCTGATTTGCAACTTTAAGGCGATGCCTTTGAAGCTGAAATTTAGTATACCTCTTTCCACTTCATGTTCTCCTGATATATTGGCCAAAATCTAGCGAAAATTTTCAGAATGCACAACATTGGGCTTTGTAACAGGAGAACATGCCGTCGAAAGAGATGGCACAAAGTAACGTCTCCGGAGAGCAAATCAAAGAGCGAGAAGTGGCGCAGGTGTTTCGAGACAGTGACTGTTTAACGAAGACACGCAGAATTTTCGAACGCCTCTTGAAAGGCCTGCGCCTCTGATTTGCAACTTTAAGGCGATGCCTTTGAAGCTGAAATTTAGTATACCTCTTTTGACTTCATGTTCTCCTGATATATTGGCCAAAATCTGGCGAAAATTTTCAGAATGCACAAAATTGGGCTTTGTAACAGGAGAACATGCCGTCGAAAGAGATGGCACAAAGTAACGTCTCCGGAGAGCAAATCAAAGCGCGAGAAGTGGCGCAGAAGTTTCGAGACAGTGACTGTTTAACGAAGACACGCAGAATTTTCGAACGCCTCTTGAAAGGCCTGCGCCTCTGATTGGATACTTTTAAGCGATGCCTTTGAAGCTGAAATTTAGTATACCTCTTTCCACTTCATGTTCTCCTGATATATTGGCCAAAATCTAGCGAAAATTTTCAGAATGCACAAAATTGGGCTTTGTAACAGGAGAACATGCCGTCGAAAGAGATGGCACAAAGTAACGTCTCCGGAGAGCAAATCAAAGAGCGAGATGTGGCGCAGATGTTTCGAGACAATGACTGATTAACGAAGAGACGCAGAATTTTCGAACGCCTCTTGAAAGGCCTGCGCCTCTTATTTGCAACTATAAGGCGATGCCTTTGAAGCTGAAATTTAGTATACCTATTTCCACTTCATATTCTCCTGATTTATTGGCCAAAATCTGGCGAAAATTTCGAGAATACACAAAATTGGGCTTTGTAACAGGAGAACATGCCGTCGAAAGAGATGGAACAATGTAACGTCTCCGGACAGCAAACGAAAGAGCGAGAAGTGGTGCAGGTGTTTCGAGACAGTGACTGTTTCACGGAGACACGCAGAATTTTCGAACGCCTCTTGAAAGGCCTGCGCCTCTGATTTGCAACTTTAAGGCGATGCCTTTGAAGCTGAAATTTAGTATACCTCTTTCCACTTCATGTTCTCCTGATATATTGGCCAAAATCTGTCGAAAATTTTCAGAATGCACATCATTGGGCTTTGTAACAGGAGAACATGCCGTCGAAAGAGATGGCACAAAGTAACGTCTCCGGAGAGCAAATCAAAGAGCGAGAAGTGGCGCAGGTGTTTCGAGACAGTGACTGTTTAACGAAGAGACCCAGAATTTTCGAACGCCTCTTGAAAGGCCTGCGCCTCTTAATTGCAACTTTAAGGCGATGCCTTTGAAGCTGAAATTTAGTATACCTCTTTCCACTTCATGTTCTCCTGATATATTGGCCAAAATCTGGCGAAAATTTCAAGAATACACAGAATTGGGCTTTGTAACAGGAGAACATGCCGTCCAAAGGGATGGCACAAAGTAACGTCTCCGGAGAGCAAATCAAAGAGCGAGATGTGGCGCAGATGTTTCGAGACAGTGACTGATTAACGAAGAGACGCAGAATTTTCGAACGCCTCTTGAAAGGCCTGCGCCTCTTATTTGCAACTTTAAGGCGATGCCTTTGAAGCTGAAATTTAGTATACCTCTTTTGACTTCATGTTCTCCTGATATATTGGCCAAAATCTGGCGAACATTTTCAGAATGCACAAAATTGGGCTTAGTAACAGGAGAACATGCCGTCGAAAGAGATGGAACAAAGTAATGTCTCCGGAGAGCAAATCAAAGAGCGAGAAGTGGCGCAGATGTTTCGAGACAGTGACTGTTTCACGGAGACACGCAGAATTTTCGAACGCCTCTTGAAAGGCCTGCGCCTCTGATTTGCAACTTTAAGGCTATGCCTTTGAAGCTGAAATTTAGTATACCTCTTTCCACTTCATGTTCTCCTGATATATTGGCCAAAATCTGTCGAAAATTTTCAGAATCCACAGAATTGGGCTTTGTAACAGGAGAACATGCCGTCGAAAGAGATGGCACAATGTAACGTCTCCGGAGAGCAAATCAAAGAGCGAGAAGTGGCGCAGATGTTTCGAGACAGTGACTGTTTAACGAAGACACGCAGAATTTTCGAACGCCTCTTGAAAGGCCTGCGCCTCTGATTTGCAACTTTAAGGCGATGCCTTTGAAGCTGAAATTTAGTATACCTCTTTCCACTTCATGTTCTCCTGATATATTGGCCAAAATCTGGCGAACATTTTCAGAATGCACAAAATTGGGCTTAGTAACAGGAGAACATGCCGTCGAAAGAGATGGAACAAAGTAATGTCTCCGGAGAGCAAATCAAAGAGCGAGAAGTGGCGCAGATGTTTCGAGACAGTGACTGTTTCACGGAGACACGCAGAATTTTCGAACGCCTCTTGAAAGGCCTGCGCCTCTGATTTTAACTTTAAGGCGATGCCTTTGAAGCTGAAATTTAGTATACCTCTTTCCACTTCATGTTCTCCTGATATATTGGCCAAAATCTGTCGAAAATTTTCAGAATCCACAGAATTGGGCTTTGTAACAGGAGAACATGCCGTCCAAAGGGATGGCACAATGTAACGTCTCCGGAGAGCAAATCAAAGAGCGAGAAGTGGCGCAGATGTTTCGAGACAGTGACTGTTTAACGAAGACACGCAGAATTTTCGAACGCCTCTTGAAAGGCCTGCGCCTCTGATTTGCAACTTTAAGGCTATGCCTTTGAAGCTGAAATTTAGTATACCTCTTCCCACTTCATGTTCTCCTGATATATTGGCCAAAATCTGTCGAAAATTTTCAGAATCCACAGAATTGGGCTTTGTAACAGGAGAACATGCCGTCGAAAGAGATGGCACAATGTAACGTCTCCGGAGAGCAAATCAAAGAGCGAGAAGTGGCGCAGATGTTTCGAGACAGTGACTGTTTAACGAAGACACGCAGAATTTTCGAACGCCTCTTGAAAGGCCTGCGCCTCTGATTTGCAACTTTAAGGCGATGCCATTGAAGCTGAAATTTAGTATACCTCTTTCCACTTCATGTTCTCCTGATATATTGGCCAAAATCTGTCGAAAATTTTCAGAATCCACAGAATTGGGCTTTGTAACAGGAGAACATGCCGTCCAAAGGGATGGCACAATGTAACGTCTCCGGAGAGCAAATCAAAGAGCGAGAAGTGGCGCAGATGTTTCGAGACAGTGACTGTTTAACGAAGACACGCAGAATTTTCGAACGCCTCTTGAAAGGCCTGCGCCTCTGATTTGCAACTTTAAGGCGATGCCTTTGAAGCTGAAATATAGTATACCTCTTTCCACTTCATGTTCTCCTGATATATTGGCCAAAATCTGGCGAAAATTTTCAAAATCCACAGAATTGGGCTTTGTAACAGGAGAACATGCCGTCCAAAGGGATGGCACAATGTAACGTCTCCGGAGAGCAAATCAAAGAGCGAGAAGTGGCGCAGATGTTTCGAGACAGTGACTGTTTAACGAAGACACGCAGAATTTTCGAACGCCTCTTGAAAGGCCTGCGCCTCTGATTTGCAACTTTAAGGCGATGCCTTTGAAGCTGAAATATAGTATACCTCTTTCCACTTCATGTTCTCCTGATATTTGGCCAAAATCTAGCGAAAATTTAAAGAATCCACAGAATTGGGCTTTGTAACAGGAGAACATGCCGTCGAAAGAGATGGCACAAAGTAACGTCTCCGGAGGGCAAATCAATGAGCGAGAAGTGGCGCAGATGTTTCGAGACAGTGACTGTTTCACGGAGACACGCAGAATTTTCGAACGCCTCTTGAAAGGCCTGCGCCTCTGATTTGCAACTTTAAGGCGATGCCTTTGAAGCTGAAATTTAGTATACCTCTTTCCACTTCATGTTCTCCTGATATATTGGCCAAAATCTAGCGAAAATTTTCAGAATGCACAACATTGGGCTTTGTAACAGGAGAACATGCCGTCGAAAGAGATGGCACAAAGTAACGTCTCCGGAGAGCAAATCAAAGAGCGAGAAGTGGCGCAGGTGTTTCGAGACAGTGACTGTTTAACGAAGACACGCAGAATTTTCGAACGCCTCTTGAAAGGCCTGCGCCTCTGATTTGCAACTTTAAGGCGATGCCTTTGAAGCTGAAATTTAGTATACCTCTTTTGACTTCATGTTCTCCTGATATATTGGCCAAAATCTGGCGAAAATTTTCAGAATGCACAAAATTGGGCTTTGTAACAGGAGAACATGCCGTCGAAAGAGATGGCACAAAGTAACGTCTCCGGAGAGCAAATCAAAGCGCGAGAAGTGGCGCAGAAGTTTCGAGACAGTGACTGTTTAACGAAGACACGCAGAATTTTCGAACGCCTCTTGAAAGGCCTGCGCCTCTGATTGGATACTTTTAAGCGATGCCTTTGAAGCTGAAATTTAGTATACCTCTTTCCACTTCATGTTCTCCTGATATATTGGCCAAAATCTAGCGAAAATTTTCAGAATGCACAAAATTGGGCTTTGTAACAGGAGAACATGCCGTCGAAAGAGATGGCACAAAGTAACGTCTCCGGAGAGCAAATCAAAGAGCGAGATGTGGCGCAGATGTTTCGAGACAGTGACTGATTAACGAAGAGACGCAGAATTTTCGAACGCCTCTTGAAAGGCCTGCGCCTCTTATTTGCAACTATAAGGCGATGCCTTTGAAGCTGAAATTTAGTATACCTATTTCCACTTCATATTCTCCTGATTTATTGGCCAAAATCTGGCGAAAATTTCGAGAATACACAAAATTGGGCTTTGTAACAGGAGAACATGCCGTCGAAAGAGATGGAACAATGTAACGTCTCCGGACAGCAAACGAAAGAGCGAGAAGTGGTGCAGGTGTTTCGAGACAGTGACTGTTTCACGGAGACACGCAGAATTTTCGAACGCCTCTTGAAAGGCCTGCGCCTCTGATTTGCAACTTTAAGGCGATGCCTTTGAAGCTGAAATTTAGTATACCTCTTTCCACTTCATGTTCTCCTGATATATTGGCCAAAATCTGTCGAAAATTTTCAGAATGCACATCATTGGGCTTTGTAACAGGAGAACATGCCGTCGAAAGAGATGGCACAAAGTAACGTCTCCGGAGAGCAAATCAAAGAGCGAGAAGTGGCGCAGGTGTTTCGAGACAGTGACTGTTTAACGAAGAGACCCAGAATTTTCGAACGCCTCTTGAAAGGCCTGCGCCTCTTAATTGCAACTTTAAGGCGATGCCTTTGAAGCTGAAATTTAGTATACCTCTTTCCACTTCATGTTCTCCTGATATATTGGCCAAAATCTGGCGAAAATTTCAAGAATACACAGAATTGGGCTTTGTAACAGGAGAACATGCCGTCCAAAGGGATGGCACAAAGTAACGTCTCCGGAGAGCAAATCAAAGAGCGAGATGTGGCGCAGATGTTTCGAGACAGTGACTGTTTCACGGAGACACGCAGAATTTTCGAACGCCTCTTGAAAGGCCTGCGCCTCTGATTTGCAACTTTAAGGCTATGCCTTTGAAGCTGAAATTTAGTATACCTCTTTCCACTTCATGTTCTCCTGATATATTGGCCAAAATCTGTCGAAAATTTTCAGAATCCACAGAATTGGGCTTTGTAACAGGAGAACATGCCGTCGAAAGAGATGGCACAATGTAACGTCTCCGGAGAGCAAATCAAAGAGCGAGAAGTGGCGCAGATGTTTCGAGACAGTGACTGTTTAACGAAGACACGCAGAATTTTCGAACGCCTCTTGAAAGGCCTGCGCCTCTGATTTGCAACTTTAAGGCGATGCCTTTGAAGCTGAAATTTAGTATACCTCTTTCCACTTCATGTTCTCCTGATATATTGGCCAAAATCTGGCGAACATTTTCAGAATGCACAAAATTGGGCTTAGTAACAGGAGAACATGCCGTCGAAAGAGATGGAACAAAGTAATGTCTCCGGAGAGCAAATCAAAGAGCGAGAAGTGGCGCAGATGTTTCGAGACAGTGACTGTTTCACGGAGACACGCAGAATTTTCGAACGCCTCTTGAAAGGCCTGCGCCTCTGATTTTAACTTTAAGGCGATGCCTTTGAAGCTGAAATTTAGTATACCTCTTTCCACTTCATGTTCTCCTGATATATTGGCCAAAATCTGTCGAAAATTTTCAGAATCCACAGAATTGGGCTTTGTAACAGGAGAACATGCCGTCCAAAGGGATGGCACAATGTAACGTCTCCGGAGAGCAAATCAAAGAGCGAGAAGTGGCGCAGATGTTTCGAGACAGTGACTGTTTAACGAAGACACGCAGAATTTTCGAACGCCTCTTGAAAGGCCTGCGCCTCTGATTTGCAACTTTAAGGCTATGCCTTTGAAGCTGAAATTTAGTATACCTCTTCCCACTTCATGTTCTCCTGATATATTGGCCAAAATCTGTCGAAAATTTTCAGAATCCACAGAATTGGGCTTTGTAACAGGAGAACATGCCGTCGAAAGAGATGGCACAATGTAACGTCTCCGGAGAGCAAATCAAAGAGCGAGAAGTGGCGCAGATGTTTCGAGACAGTGACTGTTTAACGAAGACACGCAGAATTTTCGAACGCCTCTTGAAAGGCCTGCGCCTCTGATTTGCAACTTTAAGGCGATGCCTTTGAAGCTGAAATTTAGTATACCTCTTTCCACTTCATGTTCTCCTGATATATTGGCCAAAATCTGGCGAACATTTTCAGAATGCACAAAATTGGGCTTAGTAACAGGAGAACATGCCGTCGAAAGAGATGGAACAAAGTAATGTCTCCGGAGAGCAAATCAAAGAGCGAGAAGTGGCGCAGATGTTTCGAGACAGTGACTGTTTCACGGAGACACGCAGAATTTTCGAACGCCTCTTGAAAGGCCTGCGCCTCTGATTTGCAACTTTAAGGCGATGCCATTGAAGCTGAAATTTAGTATACCTCTTTCCACTTCATGTTCTCCTGATATATTGGCCAAAATCTGTCGAAAATTTTCAGAATCCACAGAATTGGGCTTTGTAACAGGAGAACATGCCGTCCAAAGGGATGGCACAATGTAACGTCTCCGGAGAGCAAATCAAAGAGCGAGAAGTGGCGCAGATGTTTCGAGACAGTGACTGTTTAACGAAGACACGCAGAATTTTCGAACGCCTCTTGAAAGGCCTGCGCCTCTGATTTGCAACTTTAAGGCGATGCCTTTGAAGCTGAAATATAGTATACCTCTTTCCACTTCATGTTCTCCTGATATATTGGCCAAAATCTGGCGAAAATTTTCAAAATCCACAGAATTGGGCTTTGTAACAGGAGAACATGCCGTCCAAAGGGATGGCACAATGTAACGTCTCCGGAGAGCAAATCAAAGAGCGAGAAGTGGCGCAGATGTTTCGAGACAGTGACTGTTTAACGAAGACACGCAGAATTTTCGAACGCCTCTTGAAAGGCCTGCGCCTCTGATTTGCAACTTTAAGGCGATGCCTTTGAAGCTGAAATATAGTATACCTCTTTCCACTTCATGTTCTCCTGATATTTGGCCAAAATCTAGCGAAAATTTAAAGAATGCACAAAATTGGGCTTTGTAACAGGAGAACATGCCGTCGAAAGAGATGGCACAATGTAACGTCTCCGGAGAGCAAATCAAAAAGCGAGAAGTGGCGCAGATGTTTCGTGACAGTGACTGTTTCACGAAGAGACGCAGAATTTTCGAAAGCCTCTTGAAAGGCCTGCGCCTCTGATTTGCAACTTTAAGGCGATGCCTTTGAAGCTGAAATTTAGTATACCTCTTTCCACTTCATGTTCTCCTGATATATTGGCCAAAATCTGGCGAACATTTTCAGAATACACAAAATTGGGCTTAGTAACAGGAGAACATGCCGTCGAAAGAGATGGCACAAAGTAACGTCTCCGGAGAGCAAATCAAAGAGCGAGAAGTGGCGCAGGTGTTTCGAGACAGTGACTGTTTAACGAAGAGACCCAGAATTTTCGAACGCCTCTTGAAAGGCCTGCGCCTCTTAATTGCAACTTTAAGGCGATGCCTTTGAAGCTGAAATTTAGTATACCTCTTTCCACTTCATGTTCTCCTGATATATTGGCCAAAATCTGGCGAAAATTTCAAGAATACACAGAATTGGGCTTTGTAACAGGAGAACATGCCGTCCAAAGGGATGGCACAAAGTAACGTCTCCGGAGAGCAAATCAAAGAGCGAGATGTGGCGCAGATGTTTCGAGACAGTGACTGATTAACGAAGAGACGCAGAATTTTCGAACGCCTCTTGAAAGGCCTGCGCCTCTTATTTGCAACTTTAAGGCGATGCCTTTGAAGCTGAAATTTAGTATACCTATTTCCACTTCATTTTCTCCTGATTTATTGGCCAAAATCTGGCGAAAATTGCGAGAATACACAAAATTGGGCTTTGTAACAGGAGAACATGCCGTCGAAAGAGATGGAACAAAGTAATGTCTCCGGAGAGCAAATCAAAGAGCGAGAAGTGGCGCAGGTGTTTCGAGACAGTGACTGTTTCACGAAGAGACGCAGAATTTTCGAAAGCCTCTTGAAAGGCCTGCGCCTCTTATTTGCAACTTTAAGGCGATGCCTTTGAAGCTGAAATTTAGTATACCTCTTTCCACTTCATGTTCTCCTGATATATTGGCCAAAATCTGTCGAAAATTTTCAGAATCCACAGAATTGGGCTTTGTAACAGGAGAACATGCCGTCGAAAGAGATGGCACAATGTAACGTCTCCGGAGAGCAAATCAAAAAGCGAGAAGTGGCGCAGATGTTTCGTGACAGTGACTGTTTAATGAAGACACGCAGAATTTTCGAAAGCCTCTTGAAAGGCCTGCGCCTCTGATTTGCAACTTTAAAGCGATGCCTTTGAAGCTGAAATATAGTATACCTCTTTCCACTTCATGTTCTCCTGATATATTGGCCAAAATCTGGCGAAAATTTTCAGAATCCACAGAATTGGGCTTTGTAACAGGAGAACATGCCGTCCAAAGAGATGGAACAAAGTAATGTCTCCGGAGAGCAAATCAAAGAGCGAGAAGTGGCGCAGGGGTTTCGAGACAGTGACTGTTTCACGAAGAGACGCAGAATTTTCGAAAGCCTCTTGAAAGGCCTGCGCCTCTTATTTGCAGCTTTAAGGCGATGCCTTTGAAGCTGAAATTTAGTATACCTCTTTTGACTTCATGTTCTCCTGATATATTGGCCAAAATCTGGCGAAAATTTTCAGAATCCACAGAATTGGGCTTTGTAACAGGAGAACATGCCGTCCAAAGGGATGGCACAATGTAACGTCTCCGGAGAGCAAATCAAAGAGCGAGAAGTGGCGCAGATGTTTCGAGACAGTGACTGTTTAACGAAGACACGCAGAATTTTCGAACGCCTCTTGAAAGGCCTGCGCCTCTGATTTGCAACTTTAAGGCGATGCCTTTGAAGCTGAAATATAGTATACCTCTTTCCACTTCATGTTCTCCTGATATATTGGCCAAAATCTGGCGAAAATTTTCAGAATCCACAGAATTGGGCTTTGTAACAGGAGAACATGCCGTCCAAAGGGATGGCACAATGTAACGTCTCCGGAGAGCAAATCAAAGAGCGAGAAGTGGCGCAGATGTTTCGAGACAGTGACTGTTTAACGAAGACACGCAGAATTTTCGAACGCCTCTTGAAAGGCCTGCGCCTCTGATTTGCAACTTTAAGGCGATGCCTTTGAAGCTAAAATATAGTATACCTCTTTCCACTTCATGTTCTCCTGATATTTGGCCAAAATCTAGCGAAAATTTAAAGAATGCACAAAATTGGGCTTTGT
>NW_027487251.1:0-16565 GCF_050908995.1 Andrena cerasifolii | reverse complement strand
AAGAGGTATACTAAATTTCGGATTCAAAGGCATTGCCGTAAAGTTGCTAATAAGAGGCGCAGGCCTTTCAAGAGGCGTTCGAAAATTCTGCGTCTCTTCGTTAAACAGTCACTGTCTCGAAACTTCTGCCCCACTTCTCGCGCACTGATTTGCTCTCCGGAGACGTTACTTTGTGCCATCCCTTTCGACGGCATGTTCTCCTGTTACAAAGCGCAATTTTGTGCGTTCTGAAAATTTTCGCCAGATTTTGGCCAATGTATCATGAGAACATGAAGTGGAAAGAGGTATACTAAATTTCAGCTTCAAATGCATCGCCTTAATGTTGCCAATAAGAGGCGCAGGCCTTTCAAGAGGTGTTCGAAAATTCTGCGTCTCTTCGTTAAACAGTCGCAGTCTCGAAACATCTGCGCCACTTCTCGCTCATTGATTTGCTCTCCGGAGACGTTACTTTGTGCCATCTCTTTCAACGGCATGATCTCCTGTTACAAAGCGCAATTTTGTGCATTCTGAAAATATTCGCAGGTTTTGGCCAATATATCAGGAGAACATGAAGTGGAAAGAGGTACACTAAATTTCAGCTTCAAACGCATCGCCTTAAAGTTGCCAATAAGAGGCGCAGGCCTTTCAAGAGGGGTTCGAAAATTCTGCTTCTCTTCGTTATACAGTCACTGTCTCGAAACACATGCCCCACTTCTCGCTCATTGATTTGCTCTCCGGAGACGTTACTTTGTGCCATCCCTTTCGACGGCATGTTCTCCTGTTACAAAGCCCAATTTTGTGCATTCTCGAAATTTTCGCCTAATTTTGGCCAATATATCAGGAGAACATGAAGTGGAAAAAGGTACACTAAATTTCAGCTTCAAACGCATCGCCTTAAAGTTGCCAATAAGAGGCGCAGGCCTTTCAAGATGCGTTCGAAAATTCTGCGTCTCTTCGTTAAACAGCCACTGTCTCGAAACATCTGCGCCACTCCTCGCTCTTCGATTTGATCTCCGGAGACGTTACTTTGTGCCATCTCTTTCGACGGCATGTTCTCCTGTTACAAAGCGCAATTTTGTGCATTCTGAAAATATTCGCAGGTTTTGGCCAATATATCAGGAGAACATGAAGTGGAAAGAGGTACACTAAATTTCAGCTTCAAAGGCATCGCTTTAAAGTTGCTAATATGAGGCGCATTCCTTTCAAGAGGCGTTCGAAAATTCAGCGTCTCTTCGTTAAACAGTCACTGTCTCGAAACTTCTGCCCCACTTCTCGCTCACTGATTTGCTCTCCGGAGACGTTACTTTGTGCCATCCCTTTCGACGGCATGTTCTCCTGTTACAAAGCGCAATTTTGTGCGTTCTGAAAATTTTCGCCAGATTTTGGCCACTATATCAAGAGAACATGAAGTGGAAAGAGGTATACTAAATTTCAGCTTCAAATGCATCGCTTTAAAGATGCAAATATGAGGCGCATTCCTTTCAAGAGGCGTTCGAAAATTCTGCGTCTCTTCGTTAAACAGTCACTGTCTCGAAACTTCTGCCCCACTTCTCGCGCACTGATTTGCTCTCCGGAGACGTTACTTTGTGCCATCCCTTTCGACGGCATGTTCTCCTGTTACAAAGCGCAATTTTGTGCATTCTCGAAATTTTCGCCTAATTTTGGCCAATATATCAGGAGAACATGAAGTGGAAAAAGGTACACTAAATTTCAGCTTCAAACGCATCGCCTTAAAGTTGGAAATAAGAGGCGCATTCCTTTCAAGAGGCGTTCGAAAATTCTGCGTCTCTTCGTTAAACAGTCACTGTCTCGAAACTTCTGCCCCACTTCTCGCGCTCTGATTTGCTCTCCGGAGACGTTACTTTGTGCCATCTCTTTCGACGGCATGTTCCCCTGTTACAAAGCCCAATGTTGTGCATTCTGAAAATATTCGCAGGTTTTGGCCAATATATCAGGAGAACATGAAGTGGAAAGAGGTATACTAAATTTCGGATTCAAAGGCATTGCCGTAAAGTTGCTAATAAGAGGCGCAGGCCTTTCAAGAGGCGTTCGAAAATTCTGCGTCTCTTCGTTAAACAGTCACTGTCTCGAAACTTCTGCCCCACTTCTCGCGCACTGATTTGCTCTCCGGAGACGTTACTTTGTGCCATCCCTTTCGACGGCATGTTCTCCTGTTACAAAGCGCAATTTTGTGCGTTCTGAAAATTTTCGCCAGATTTTGGCCAATGTATCATGAGAACATGAAGTGGAAAGAGGTATACTAAATTTCAGCTTCAAATGCATCGCCTTAATGTTGCCAATAAGAGGCGCAGGCCTTTCAAGAGGTGTTCGAAAATTCTGCGTCTCTTCGTTAAACAGTCGCAGTCTCGAAACATCTGCGCCACTTCTCGCTCATTGATTTGCTCTCCGGAGACGTTACTTTGTGCCATCTCTTTCAACGGCATGATCTCCTGTTACAAAGCGCAATTTTGTGCATTCTGAAAATATTCGCAGGTTTTGGCCAATATATCAGGAGAACATGAAGTGGAAAGAGGTACACTAAATTTCAGCTTCAAACGCATCGCCTTAAAGTTGCCAATAAGAGGCGCAGGCCTTTCAAGAGGGGTTCGAAAATTCTGCTTCTCTTCGTTATACAGTCACTGTCTCGAAACACATGCCCCACTTCTCGCTCATTGATTTGCTCTCCGGAGACGTTACTTTGTGCCATCCCTTTCGACGGCATGTTCTCCTGTTACAAAGCCCAATTTTGTGCATTCTCGAAATTTTCGCCTAATTTTGGCCAATATATCAGGAGAACATGAAGTGGAAAAAGGTACACTAAATTTCAGCTTCAAACGCATCGCCTTAAAGTTGCCAATAAGAGGCGCAGGCCTTTCAAGAGGCGTTCGAAAATTCTGCGTCTCTTCGTTAAGCAGTCACTGTTTCGAAACATCTGCGCCACTTCTCGCTCTTTGATTTGCTCTCCGGAGACGTTACTTTGTGCCATCTCTTTCAACGGCATGTTCTCCTGTTACAAAGCCCAATTTTGTGCATTCTGAAAATTTTCGCCAAATTTTGGCCAATGTATCAGGAGAACATGAAGTGGAAAGAGGTATACTAAATTTCAGCTTCAAAGGCATCCCCTTAATGTTGGAAATAAGAGGCGGAGGCCTTTCAAGAGGCGTTCGAAACTTCTGCGTCTCTTCGTTAAACAGTCACTGTCTCGAAACATCTGCGCCACTCCTCGCTCTTCGATTTGATCTCCGGAGACGTTACTTTGTGCCATCTCTTTCGACCGCATGTTCTCCTGTTACAAAGCCCAATGTCGTGCATTCTGAAAATTTTCGCCAAATTTGGGCCAATGTATCATGACAACATGAAGTGGAAAGAGGTATACTAAATTTCAGCTTTAAATGCATCGGCTTAAAGTTGCCAATAAGAGGCGCAGGACTGTCAAGAGGTTTTCGAATATTCTGCGTCTCTTCGTTAAACAGTCACTGTCTCGAAACATCTGCGCCACTCCTCGCTCTTCTATTTGCTCTCCGGAGACGTTACTTTGTGCCATCTCTTTCAACGGCATGATCTCCTGTTACAAAGCGCAATTTTGTGCATTCTGAAAATATTCGCCAGATTTTGGCCAATATATCATGAGAACATGAAGTGGAAAGAGGTATACTAAATTTCAGCTTCAAATGCATCGCCTTTAAGTTGCCAATAAGAGGCGCAGGCCATTCAAGAGGTGTTCGAAAATTCTGCGTCTCTTCGTTAAACAGTCACTGTCTCGAAACTTCTGCCCCACTTCTCGCGCACTGATTTGCTCTCCGGAGACGTTACTTTGTGCCAACCCTTTCGACGGCATGTTCTCCTGTTACAAAGCGCAATTTTGTGCATTCTGAAAATTTTCGCCAGATTTTGGCCAATATATCATGAGAACATGAAGTGGAAAGAGGTATACTAAATTTCAGCTTCAAAGGCATCGCCTTAAAGTTGGAAATAAGAGGCGGAGGCCTTTCAAGAGGTGTTCGAAAATTCTGCGTCTCTTCGTTAAACAGTCACTGTCTCGAAACATCTGCGCCACTTCTCGCGCACTGATTTGCTCTCCGGAGACGGTACTTTGTGCCATCCCTTTCGACGGCATGCTCTCCTGTTACAAAGCGCAATTTTGTGCGTTCTGAAAATTTTCGCCAGATTTTGGCCAATATATCATGAGAACATGAAGTGGAAAGAGGTATACTAAATTTCAGCTTCAAAGGCATCGCTTTAAAGTTGCTAATATGAGGCGCATTCCTTTCAAGAGGTGTTCGAAAATTCTGCGTCTCTTCGTTAAACAGTCGCAGTCTCGAAACATCTGCGCCACTTCCCGCGCACTGATTTGCTTTCCGGCGACGTTACTTTGTGCCATATCTTTCGACGGCATGTTCTCCTGTTACAAAGCCCAATTTTGTGCTTTCTGAAAATTTTGGCCAAATTTTGGCCAATGTATGAGGAGAACATGAAGTGGAAAGAGGTACACTAAATTTCAGCTTCAAAGGCATCGCTTTAAAGTTGCTAATATGAGGCGCATTCCTTTCAAGAGGCGTTCGAAAATTCTGCGTCTCTTCGTTAAACAGTCACTGTCTCGAAACTTCTGCCCCACTTCTCGCTCACTGATTTGCTCTCCGGAGACGTTACTTTGTGCCATCTCTTTCAACGGCATGATTTCCTGTTACAAAGCGCAATTTTGTGCATTCTGAAAATATTCGCAGGTTTTGGCCAATATATCAGGGGAACATGAAGTGGAATGAGGTATACTAAATTTCAGCTTCAAAGGCATCGCCGTAAAGTTGCTTATAAGAGGCGCAGGCCTTTCAAGATGCGTTCGAAAATTCTGCGTCTCTTCGTTAAACAGTCACTGTCTCGAAACTTCTGCCCCACTTCTCGCTCACTGATTTGCACTCCGGAGACGTTACTTAGTGCCATCCCTTTCGACGGCATGTTCTCCTGTTACAAAGCCCAATTTTGTGCATTCTGAAAATTTTCGCCAAATTTTGGCCAATGTATCAGGAGAACATGAAGTGGAAAGAGGTATACTAAATTTCAGCTTCAAAGGCATCGCCTTAAAGTTGGAAATAAGAGGCGGAGGCCTTTCAAGAGGCGTTCGAAACTTCTGCGTCTCTTCGTTAAACAGTCACTGTCTCGAAACATCTGCGCCACTCCTCGCTCTTCGATTTGATCTCCGGAGACGTTACTTTGTGCCATCTCTTTCGACCGCATGTTCTCCTGTTACAAAGCCCAATGTCGTGCATTCTGAAAATTTTCGCCAAATTTGGGCCAATGTATCATGACAACATGAAGTGGAAAGAGGTATACTAAATTTCAGCTTTAAATGCATCGGCTTAAAGTTGCCAATAAGAGGCGCAGGACTGTCAAGAGGTTTTCGAATATTCTGCGTCTCTTCGTTAAACAGTCACTGTCTCGAAACATCTGCGCCACTCCTCGCTCTTCTATTTGCTCTCCGGAGACGTTACTTTGTGCCATCTCTTTCAACGGCATGATCTCCTGTTACAAAGCGCAATTTTGTGCATTCTGAAAATATTCGCCAGATTTTGGCCAATATATCATGAGAACATGAAGTGGAAAGAGGTATACTAAATTTCAGCTTCAAATGCATCGCCTTTAAGTTGCCAATAAGAGGCGCAGGCCATTCAAGAGGTGTTCGAAAATTCTGCGTCTCTTCGTTAAACAGTCACTGTCTCGAAACTTCTGCCCCACTTCTCGCGCACTGATTTGCTCTCCGGAGACGTTACTTTGTGCCAACCCTTTCGACGGCATGTTCTCCTGTTACAAAGCGCAATTTTGTGCATTCTGAAAATTTTCGCCAGATTTTGGCCAATATATCATGAGAACATGAAGTGGAAAGAGGTATACTAAATTTCAGCTTCAAAGGCATCGCCTTAAAGTTGGAAATAAGAGGCGGAGGCCTTTCAAGAGGTGTTCGAAAATTCTGCGTCTCTTCGTTAAACAGTCACTGTCTCGAAACATCTGCGCCACTTCTCGCGCACTGATTTGCTCTCCGGAGACGGTACTTTGTGCCATCCCTTTCGACGGCATGCTCTCCTGTTACAAAGCGCAATTTTGTGCGTTCTGAAAATTTTCGCCAGATTTTGGCCAATATATCATGAGAACATGAAGTGGAAAGAGGTATACTAAATTTCAGCTTCAAAGGCATCGCTTTAAAGTTGCTAATATGAGGCGCATTCCTTTCAAGAGGTGTTCGAAAATTCTGCGTCTCTTCGTTAAACAGTCGCAGTCTCGAAACATCTGCGCCACTTCCCGCGCACTGATTTGCTTTCCGGCGACGTTACTTTGTGCCATATCTTTCGACGGCATGTTCTCCTGTTACAAAGCCCAATTTTGTGCATTCTGAAAATTTTGGCCAAATTTTGGCCAATGTATGAGGAGAACATGAAGTGGAAAGAGGTACACTAAATTTCAGCTTCAAAGGCATCGCTTTAAAGTTGCTAATATGAGGCGCATTCCTTTCAAGAGGCGTTCGAAAATTCTGCGTCTCTTCGTTAAACAGTCACTGTCTCGAAACTTCTGCCCCACTTCTCGCTCACTGATTTGCTCTCCGGAGACGTTACTTTGTGCCATCTCTTTCAACGGCATGATTTCCTGTTACAAAGCGCAATTTTGTGCATTCTGAAAATATTCGCAGGTTTTGGCCAATATATCAGGGGAACATGAAGTGGAATGAGGTATACTAAATTTCAGCTTCAAAGGCATCGCCGTAAAGTTGCTTATAAGAGGCGCAGGCCTTTCAAGATGCGTTCGAAAATTCTGCGTCTCTTCGTTAAACAGTCACTGTCTCGAAACTTCTGCCCCACTTCTCGCTCACTGATTTGCACTCCGGAGACGTTACTTAGTGCCATCCCTTTCGACGGCATGTTCTCCTGTTACAAAGCCCAATTTTGTGCATTCTGAAAATTTTCGCCAAATTTTGGCCAATGTATCAGGAGAACATGAAGTGGAAAGAGGTATACTAAATTTCAGCTTTAAATGCATCGGCTTAAAGTTGCCAATAAGAGGCGCAGGACTGTCAAGAGGTTTTCGAATATTCTGCGTCTCTTCGTTAAACAGTCACTGTCTCGAAACATCTGCGCCACTCCTCGCTCTTCTATTTGCTCTCCGGAGACGTTACTTTGTGCCATCTCTTTCAACGGCATGATCTCCTGTTACAAAGCGCAATTTTGTGCATTCTGAAAATATTCGCCAGATTTTGGCCAATATATCATGAGAACATGAAGTGGAAAGAGGTATACTAAATTTCAGCTTCAAATGCATCGCCTTTAAGTTGCCAATAAGAGGCGCAGGCCATTCAAGAGGTGTTCGAAAATTCTGCGTCTCTTCGTTAAACAGTCACTGTCTCGAAACTTCTGCCCCACTTCTCGCGCACTGATTTGCTCTCCGGAGACGTTACTTTGTGCCAACCCTTTCGACGGCATGTTCTCCTGTTACAAAGCGCAATTTTGTGCATTCTGAAAATTTTCGCCAGATTTTGGCCAATATATCATGAGAACATGAAGTGGAAAGAGGTATACTAAATTTCAGCTTCAAAGGCATCGCCTTAAAGTTGGAAATAAGAGGCGGAGGCCTTTCAAGAGGTGTTCGAAAATTCTGCGTCTCTTCGTTAAACAGTCACTGTCTCGAAACATCTGCGCCACTTCTCGCGCACTGATTTGCTCTCCGGAGACGGTACTTTGTGCCATCCCTTTCGACGGCATGCTCTCCTGTTACAAAGCGCAATTTTGTGCGTTCTGAAAATTTTCGCCAGATTTTGGCCAATATATCATGAGAACATGAAGTGGAAAGAGGTATACTAAATTTCAGCTTCAAAGGCATCGCTTTAAAGTTGCTAATATGAGGCGCATTCCTTTCAAGAGGTGTTCGA
The DNA here is from genome assembly GCF_050908995.1 of Andrena cerasifolii. Classification (NCBI taxonomy): domain Eukaryota; kingdom Metazoa; phylum Arthropoda; class Insecta; order Hymenoptera; family Andrenidae; genus Andrena; species Andrena cerasifolii. Next base: position 8,677 of record NW_027487251.1, on the reverse strand, counting down.
AAATTCTGCGTCTCTTCGTTAAACAGTCGCAGTCTCGAAACATCTGCGCCACTTCCCGCGCACTGATTTGCTTTCCGGCGACGTTACTTTGTGCCATATCTTTCGACGGCATGTTCTCCTGTTACAAAGCCCAATTTTGTGCATTCTGAAAATTTTGGCCAAATTTTGGCCAATGTATGAGGAGAACATGAAGTGGAAAGAGGTACACTAAATTTCAGCTTCAAAGGCATCGCTTTAAAGTTGCTAATATGAGGCGCATTCCTTTCAAGAGGCGTTCGAAAATTCTGCGTCTCTTCGTTAAACAGTCACTGTCTCGAAACTTCTGCCCCACTTCTCGCTCACTGATTTGCTCTCCGGAGACGTTACTTTGTGCCATCTCTTTCAACGGCATGATTTCCTGTTACAAAGCGCAATTTTGTGCATTCTGAAAATATTCGCAGGTTTTGGCCAATATATCAGGGGAACATGAAGTGGAATGAGGTATACTAAATTTCAGCTTCAAAGGCATCGCCGTAAAGTTGCTTATAAGAGGCGCAGGCCTTTCAAGATGCGTTCGAAAATTCTGCGTCTCTTCGTTAAACAGTCACTGTCTCGAAACTTCTGCCCCACTTCTCGCTCACTGATTTGCACTCCGGAGACGTTACTTAGTGCCATCCCTTTCGACGGCATGTTCTCCTGTTACAAAGCCCAATTTTGTGCATTCTGAAAATTTTCGCCAAATTTTGGCCAATGTATCAGGAGAACATGAAGTGGAAAGAGGTATACTAAATTTCAGCTTCAAAGGCATCGCCTTAAAGTTGGAAATAAGAGGCGGAGGCCTTTCAAGAGGCGTTCGAAACTTCTGCGTCTCTTCGTTAAACAGTCACTGTCTCGAAACATCTGCGCCACTCCTCGCTCTTCGATTTGATCTCCGGAGACGTTACTTTGTGCCATCTCTTTCGACCGCATGTTCTCCTGTTACAAAGCCCAATGTCGTGCATTCTGAAAATTTTCGCCAAATTTGGGCCAATGTATCATGACAACATGAAGTGGAAAGAGGTATACTAAATTTCAGCTTTAAATGCATCGGCTTAAAGTTGCCAATAAGAGGCGCAGGACTGTCAAGAGGTTTTCGAATATTCTGCGTCTCTTCGTTAAACAGTCACTGTCTCGAAACATCTGCGCCACTCCTCGCTCTTCTATTTGCTCTCCGGAGACGTTACTTTGTGCCATCTCTTTCAACGGCATGATCTCCTGTTACAAAGCGCAATTTTGTGCATTCTGAAAATATTCGCCAGATTTTGGCCAATATATCATGAGAACATGAAGTGGAAAGAGGTATACTAAATTTCAGCTTCAAATGCATCGCCTTTAAGTTGCCAATAAGAGGCGCAGGCCATTCAAGAGGTGTTCGAAAATTCTGCGTCTCTTCGTTAAACAGTCACTGTCTCGAAACTTCTGCCCCACTTCTCGCGCACTGATTTGCTCTCCGGAGACGTTACTTTGTGCCAACCCTTTCGACGGCATGTTCTCCTGTTACAAAGCGCAATTTTGTGCATTCTGAAAATTTTCGCCAGATTTTGGCCAATATATCATGAGAACATGAAGTGGAAAGAGGTATACTAAATTTCAGCTTCAAAGGCATCGCCTTAAAGTTGGAAATAAGAGGCGGAGGCCTTTCAAGAGGTGTTCGAAAATTCTGCGTCTCTTCGTTAAACAGTCACTGTCTCGAAACATCTGCGCCACTTCTCGCGCACTGATTTGCTCTCCGGAGACGGTACTTTGTGCCATCCCTTTCGACGGCATGCTCTCCTGTTACAAAGCGCAATTTTGTGCGTTCTGAAAATTTTCGCCAGATTTTGGCCAATATATCATGAGAACATGAAGTGGAAAGAGGTATACTAAATTTCAGCTTCAAAGGCATCGCTTTAAAGTTGCTAATATGAGGCGCATTCCTTTCAAGAGGTGTTCGAAAATTCTGCGTCTCTTCGTTAAACAGTCGCAGTCTCGAAACATCTGCGCCACTTCCCGCGCACTGATTTGCTTTCCGGCGACGTTACTTTGTGCCATATCTTTCGACGGCATGTTCTCCTGTTACAAAGCCCAATTTTGTGCATTCTGAAAATTTTGGCCAAATTTTGGCCAATGTATGAGGAGAACATGAAGTGGAAAGAGGTACACTAAATTTCAGCTTCAAAGGCATCGCTTTAAAGTTGCTAATATGAGGCGCATTCCTTTCAAGAGGCGTTCGAAAATTCTGCGTCTCTTCGTTAAACAGTCACTGTCTCGAAACTTCTGCCCCACTTCTCGCTCACTGATTTGCTCTCCGGAGACGTTACTTTGTGCCATCTCTTTCAACGGCATGATTTCCTGTTACAAAGCGCAATTTTGTGCATTCTGAAAATATTCGCAGGTTTTGGCCAATATATCAGGGGAACATGAAGTGGAATGAGGTATACTAAATTTCAGCTTCAAAGGCATCGCCGTAAAGTTGCTTATAAGAGGCGCAGGCCTTTCAAGATGCGTTCGAAAATTCTGCGTCTCTTCGTTAAACAGTCACTGTCTCGAAACTTCTGCCCCACTTCTCGCTCACTGATTTGCACTCCGGAGACGTTACTTAGTGCCATCCCTTTCGACGGCATGTTCTCCTGTTACAAAGCCCAATTTTGTGCATTCTGAAAATTTTCGCCAAATTTTGGCCAATGTATCAGGAGAACATGAAGTGGAAAGAGGTATACTAAATTTCAGCTTCAAAGGCATCGCCTTAAAGTTGGAAATAAGAGGCGGAGGCCTTTCAAGAGGCGTTCGAAACTTCTGCGTCTCTTCGTTAAACAGTCACTGTCTCGAAACATCTGCGCCACTCCTCGCTCTTCGATTTAATCTCCGGAGACGTTACTTTGTGCCATCTCTTTCGACGGCATGTTCTCCTGTTACAAAGCCCATTGTCGTGCATTCTGAAAATTTTCGCCAAATTTGGGCCAATGTATCATGACAACATGAAGTGGAAAGAGGTACACTAAATTTCAGCTTCAAAGGCATCGCTTTAAAGTTGCTAATATGAGGCGCATTCCTTTCAAGAGGCGTTCGAAAATTCTGCGTCTCTTCGTTAAACAGTCACTGTCTCGAAACTTCAGCCCCACTTCTCGCTCACTGATTTGCTCTCCGGAGACGTTACTTTGTGCCATCTCTTTCAACGGCATGATCTCCTGTTAAAAAGCGCAATTTTGTGCATTCTGAAAATATTCGCAGGTTTTGGCCAATATATCAGGAGAACATGAAGTTGAATGAGGTATACTAAATTTCAGCTTCAACGGCATCGCCGTAAAGTTGCTAATAAGAGGCGCAGGCCTTTCAAGATGGGTTCGAAAATTCTGCGTCTCTTCGTTAAACAGTCACTGTCTCGAAACATCTGCGCCACTTCTCGCTCTTTGATTTGCTCTCCGGAGACGTTACTTTGTGCCATCCCTTTCGACGGCATGTTCTCCTGTTACAAAGCCCAATTTTGTGCATTCTGAAAATTTTGGCCAAATTTTGGCCAATGTATGAGGAGAACATGAAGTGGAAGGAGGTATACTAAATTTCAGCTTCAAAGGCATCGCTTTAAAGTTGCTAATATGAGGCGCATTCCTTTCAAGAGGCGTTCGAAAATTCTGCGTCTCTTCGTTAAACAGTCACTGTCTCGAAACTTCTGCCCCACTTCTCGCTCACTGATTTGCTCTCCGGAGACGTTACTTTGTGCCATCTCTTTCAACGGCATGATCTCCTGTTAAAAAGCGCAATTTTGTGCATTCTGAAAATATTCGCAGGTTTTGGCCAATGTATCAGGAGAACATGAAGTGGAAAGAGGTATACTAAATTTCAGCTTCAAAGGCATCGCGTTAAAGTTGGAAATAAGAGGCGGAGGCCTTTCAAGAGGCGTTCGAAAATTCTGCGTCTCTTCGTTAAACAGTCACTGTCTCGAAACATCTGCGCCACTCCTCGCTCTTCGATTTGATCTCCGGTGACGTTACTTTGTGCCATCTCTTTCAACGGCATGATCTCCTGTTACAAAGCGCAATTTTGTGCATTCTGAAAATATTCGCCAGATTTTGGCCAATGTATGAGGAGAACATGAAGTGGAAAGAGGTATACTAAATTTCAGCTTCAAAGGCATCGCCTTAAAGTTGGAAATAAGAGGCGGAGGCCTTTCAAGAGGCGTTCGAAAATTCTGCGTCTCTTCGTTAAACAGTCACTGTCTCGAAACATCTGCGCCACTCCTCGCTCATTGATTTGCTCTCCGGAGACGTTACTTTGTGCCATCCCTTTCGACGGCATGTTCTCCTGTTACAAAGCGCAATTTTGTGCGTTCTGAAAATTTTCGCCAGATTTTGGCCAATATATCATGAGAACATGAAGTGGAAAGAGGTATACTAAATTTCAGCTTCAAAGGCATCGCTTTAAAGTTGCTAATATGAGGCGCATTCCTTTCAAGAGGCGTTCGAAAATTCTGCGTCTCTTCGTTAAACAGTCACTGTCTCGAAACTTCTGCCCCACTTCTCGCTCACTGATTAGCTCTCCGGAGACGTTACTTTGTGCCATCCCTTTCGACGGCATGTTCTCCTGTTACAAAGCGCAATTTTGTGCGTTCTGAAAATTTTCGCCAGATTTTGGCCAATATATCATGAGAACATGAAGTGGAAAGAGGTATACTAAATTTCAGCTTCAAATGCATCACCTTAAAGTTGCCAATAAGAGGCGCAGGCCTTTCAAGAGGGGTTCGAAAATTCTGCGTCTCTTCGTTATACAGTCACTGTCTCGAAACACATGCGCCACTTCTCGCTCATTGATTTACTCTCCGGAGACGTTACTTTGTGCCATCTCTTTCAACGGCATGATCTCCTGTTAAAAAGCGCAATTTTGTGCATTCTGAAAATATTCGCAGGTTTTGGCCAATATATCAGGAGAACATGAAGTGGAATGAGGTACACTAAATTTCAGCTACAAATGCATCACCTTAAAGTTGCCAATAAGAGGCGCAGGCCTTTCAAGAGGGGTTCGAAAATTCTGCGTCTCTTCGATATACAGTCACTGTCTCGAAACTTCTGCCCCACTTCTCGCGCACTGATTTGCTCTCCGGAGACGTTACTTTGTGCCATCCCTTTCGACGGCATGTTCTCCTGTTACAAAGCGCAATTTTGTGCGTTCTGAAAATTTTCGCCAGATTTTGGCCAATATATCATGAGAACATGAAGTGGAAAGAGGTATACTAAATTTCAGCTTCAAAGGCATCGCTTTAAAGTTGCTAATATGAGGCGCATTCCTTTCAAGAGGCGTTCGAAAATTCTGCGTCTCTTCGTTAAACAGTCACTGTCTCGAAACTTCTGCCCCACTTCTCGCTCACTGATTTGCTCTCCGGAGACGTTACTTTGTGCCATTCCTTTCGACGGCATGTTCTCCTGTTACAAAGCGCAATTTTGTGCGTTCTGAAAATTTTCGCCAGATTTTGGCCAATATATCTTGAGAACATGAAGTGGAAAGAGGTATACTAAATTTCAGCTTCAAATGCATCACCTTAAAGTTGCCAATAAGAGGCGCAGGCCTTTCAAGAGGGGTTCGAAAATTCTGCGTCTCTTCGTTATACAGTCACTGTCTCGAAACTTCTGCCCCACTTCTCGCGCACTGATTTGCTCTCCGGAGACGTTACTTTGTGCCATCCCTTCCGACGGCATGTTCTCCTGTTACAAAGCGCAATTTTGTGCGTTCAGAAAATTTTCGCCAGATTTTGGCCAATATATCATGAGAACATGAAGTGGAAAGAGGTATACTAAATTTCAGCTTCAAATGCATCACCTTAAAGTTGCCAATAAGAGGCGCAGGCCTTTCAAGATGCGTTCGAAAATTCTGCGTCTCTTCGTTAAACAGCCACTGTCTCGAAACATCTGCGCCACTCCTCGCTCTTCGATTTGATCTCCGGTGACGTTACTTTGTGCCACCTCTTTCGACGGCATGTTCTCCTGTTACAAAGCCCAATGTTGTGCATTCTGAAAATTTTCGCCAAATTTGGGCCAATGTATGAGGAGAACATGAAGTGGAAAGAGGTATACTAAATTTCAGCTTCAATGGCATCGCCTTAAAGTTGGAAATAAGAGGCGGAGGCCTTTCAAGAGGCGTTCGAAAATTCTGCGTCTCTTCGTTAAACAGTCACTGTCTCGAAACATCTGCGCCACTCCTCGCTCATTGATTTGCTCTCCGGAGACGTTACTTTGTGCCATCTCTTTCAACGGCATGATCTCCTGTTAAAAAGCGCAATTTTGTGCATTCTGAAAATATTCGCAGGTTTTGGCCAATATATCAGGAGAACATGAAGTTGAATGAGGTATACTAAATTTCAGCTTCAACGGCATCGCCGTAAAGTTGCTAATAAGAGGCGCAGGCCTTTCAAGATGGGTTCGAAAATTCTGCGTCTCTTCGTTAAACAGTCACTGTCTCGAAACATCTGCGCCACTTCTCGCTCTTTGATTTGCTCTCCGGAGACGTTACTTTGTGCCATCCCTTTCGACGGCATGTTCTCCTGTTACAAAGCCCAATTTTGTGCATTCTGAAAATTTTGGCCAAATTTTGGCCAATGTATGAGGAGAACATGAAGTGGAAGGAGGTATACTAAATTTCAGCTTCAAAGGCATCGCTTTAAAGTTGCTAATATGAGGCGCATTCCTTTCAAGAGGCGTTCGAAAATTCTGCGTCTCTTCGTTAAACAGTCACTGTCTCGAAACTTCTGCCCCACTTCTCGCTCACTGATTTGCTCTCCGGAGACGTTACTTTGTGCCATCTCTTTCAACGGCATGATCTCCTGTTAAAAAGCGCAATTTTGTGCATTCTGAAAATATTCGCAGGTTTTGGCCAATGTATCAGGAGAACATGAAGTGGAAAGAGGTATACTAAATTTCAGCTTCAAAGGCATCGCGTTAAAGTTGGAAATAAGAGGCGGAGGCCTTTCAAGAGGCGTTCGAAAATTCTGCGTCTCTTCGTTAAACAGTCACTGTCTCGAAACATCTGCGCCACTCCTCGCTCTTCGATTTGATCTCCGGTGACGTTACTTTGTGCCATCTCTTTCAACGGCATGATCTCCTGTTACAAAGCGCAATTTTGTGCATTCTGAAAATATTCGCCAGATTTTGGCCAATGTATGAGGAGAACATGAAGTGGAAAGAGGTATACTAAATTTCAGCTTCAAAGGCATCGCCTTAAAGTTGGAAATAAGAGGCGGAGGCCTTTCAAGAGGCGTTCGAAAATTCTGCGTCTCTTCGTTAAACAGTCACTGTCTCGAAACATCTGCGCCACTCCTCGCTCATTGATTTGCTCTCCGGAGACGTTACTTTGTGCCATCCCTTTCGACGGCATGTTCTCCTGTTACAAAGCGCAATTTTGTGCGTTCTGAAAATTTTCGCCAGATTTTGGCCAATATATCATGAGAACATGAAGTGGAAAGAGGTATACTAAATTTCAGCTTCAAAGGCATCGCTTTAAAGTTGCTAATATGAGGCGCATTCCTTTCAAGAGGCGTTCGAAAATTCTGCGTCTCTTCGTTAAACAGTCACTGTCTCGAAACTTCTGCCCCACTTCTCGCTCACTGATTAGCTCTCCGGAGACGTTACTTTGTGCCATCCCTTTCGACGGCATGTTCTCCTGTTACAAAGCGCAATTTTGTGCGTTCTGAAAATTTTCGCCAGATTTTGGCCAATATATCATGAGAACATGAAGTGGAAAGAGGTATACTAAATTTCAGCTTCAAAGGCATCGCTTTAAAGTTGCTAATATGAGGCGCATTCCTTTCAAGAGGCGTTCGAAAATTCTGCGTCTCTTCGTTAAACAGTCACTGTCTCGAAACTTCTGCCCCACTTCTCGCTCACTGATTAGCTCTCCGGAGACGTTACTTTGTGTCATCCCTTTCGACGGCATGTTCTCCTGTTAAAAAGCGCAATTTTGTGCATTCTGAAAATATTCGCAGGTTTTGGCCAATATATCAGGAGAACATGAAGTGGAATGAGGTACACTAAATTTCAGCTACAAATGCATCACCTTAAAGTTGCCAATAAGAGGCGCAGGCCTTTCAAGAGGGGTTCGAAAATTCTGCGTCTCTTCGATATACAGTCACTGTCTCGAAACTTCTGCCCCACTTCTCGCGCACTGATTTGCTCTCCGGAGACGTTACTTTGTGCCATCCCTTTCGACGGCATGTTCTCCTGTTACAAAGCGCAATTTTGTGCGTTCTGAAAATTTTCGCCAGATTTTGGCCAATATATCATGAGAACATGAAGTGGAAAGAGGTATACTAAATTTCAGCTTCAAAGGCATCGCTTTAAAGTTGCTAATATGAGGCGCATTCCTTTCAAGAGGCGTTCGAAAATTCTGCGTCTCTTCGTTAAACAGTCACTGTCTCGAAACTTCTGCCCCACTTCTCGCTCACTGATTTGCTCTCCGGAGACGTTACTTTGTGCCATTCCTTTCGACGGCATGTTCTCCTGTTACAAAGCGCAATTTTGTGCGTTCTGAAAATTTTCGCCAGATTTTGGCCAATATATCTTGAGAACATGAAGTGGAAAGAGGTATACTAAATTTCAGCTTCAAATGCATCACCTTAAAGTTGCCAATAAGAGGCGCAGGCCTTTCAAGAGGGGTTCGAAAATTCTGCGTCTCTTCGTTATACAGTCACTGTCTC
>NW_027487249.1:0-16605 GCF_050908995.1 Andrena cerasifolii | reverse complement strand
GATTCGTTGGTTCGTTGGTTCGTTGGTTCGTTGGTTCGTTGGTTCGTTGGTTCGTTGGTTCGTTGGTTCGTTGGTTCGTTGGTGCGTTGGTTCGTTTGTTCGTTTGTTCGTTTGTTCGTTGGTTCGTTGGTTCGTTGGTTCGTTGTTTCGTTGGTTCGTTGGTTCGTTGTTTCGGTGGTTCGTTTGTTTCTTTGTTTATTTGTTTCTTTGTTCGTTTGTTCGTTTGTTCGTTTGTTCGTTTGTTCGTTTGTTCGTTTGTTCGTTTGTTCGTTTGGTCGTTTGTTCGTTGGTTCGTTGGTTCGTTGGTTCGTTGGTTCGTTGGTTCGTTGGATCGTTGGTTCGTTGGTTCGTTGGTTCGTTGGTTCGTTGGTTCGTTGGTTCGTTGGTCCGTTGGTTCGTTGGTTCGTTGGTTCGTTGGTTCATTTGTTTTTTTGTTTCTTTCTATCTTTGTTCGATTGTTTGTTCGTTTGTTCGTTGATTCGTTGGTTCGTTGGTTCGTTTGTTCGTTGGTTCGTTGGTTCGTTGGTTCCTTGGTTCGTTGGTTCGTTGGTTCGTTGGTTCGTTGGTTCGTTGGTTCGTTGGATCGTTGGTTCGTTGGTTCGTTTGCTCGTTGGTTCGTTGGTTCGTTGGTTCATTCGTTCGTTTGTTCGTTGGTTCGTTGGTTCGTTGGTTCGTTGGTTCGTTGGTTCGTTGGTTCGTTGGTTCGTTGGTTCGTTGGTTCGTTGGTTCGTTGGTTCGTTGGTTCGTTGGTTCGTTGGTTCGTTGGTTCGTTGGTTCGTTGGTTCGTTGGTTCGTTGCTTCGTTGGTTCGTTGGTTCGTTGGTTCGTTGCTTCGTTTGTTCGTTGGTTCGTTGGATCGTTGGTTCGTTGGTTCGTTGGTTCGTTGATTCCTTTGTTCGTTGGTTCGTTGGTTCGTTGGTTCGTTGGTTCGTTGGTTCGTTGGTTCGTTGGTTCGTTGGTTCGTTGGTTCGTAGGTTCGTTGGTTCGTTGGTTCGTTTGTTCGTTGGTTCGTTGGTTCGCTGGTTCCTTTGTTCGTTGGTTCGTTGGTTCGCTGGTTCGTTGGTTCGTTGGTTCGTTGGTTCGTTGTTTCGTTGGTTCGTTGGTTCGTTGGTTCGTTGGTTCGTTGGTTCCTTTGTTCGTTGGTTCGTTGGTTCGTTGGTTCGTTGATTCGTTGGTCCGTTGGTTCGTTGGTTCGTTGGTTCGTTGGTTCGTTTGTTTTTTTGTTTCTTTCTTTCTTTGTTCGTTTGTTTGTTCGTTTGTTCTTTGTTCGTTGGTTCGTTGGTTCGTTGATTCGTTGGTTCGTTGGTTCGTTGGTTCGTTGGTTCGTTGGTTCGTTGGTTCGTTGGTTCGTTGGTTCGTTGGTTCGTTGGTTCGTTGGTGCGTTGGTTCGTTTGTTCGTTTGTTCGCTTGTTCGTTTGTTCGTTGGTTCGTTGGTTCGTTGGTTCGTTGTTTCGTTGGTTCGTTGGTTCGTTGTTTCGGTGGTTCGTTTGTTTTTTTGTTTCTTTCTTTCTTTGTTCGTTTGTTCTTTGTTCGTTGGTTCGTTGGTTCGTTGATTCGTTGGTTCGTTGGTTCGTTGGTTCGTTGGTTCGTTGGTTCGTTTGTTTCTTTGTTTCTTTCTTTCTTTGTTCGTTTGTTCGTTTGTTCGTTTGTTCGTTGGTTCGTTGGTTCGTTGGTTCGTTGGTTCGTTGGTGCGTTGGTTCGTTTGTTCGTTTGTTCGCTTGTTCGTTTGTTCGTTGGTTCGTTGGTTCGTTCGTTCGTTGGTTCGTTGGTTCGTTGGTTCGTTGGTTCGTTGGTTCGTTGTTACGTTGGTTCGTTGGTTCGTTGTTTCGGTGGTTCGTTTGTGTCTTTGTTTATTTGTTTCTTTGTTCGTTTGTTCGTTTGTTCGTTTGTTCGTTTGTTCGTTTGTTCGTTTGTTCGTTTGTTCGTTTGTTCGTTTGGTCGTTGGTTCGTTGGTTCGTTGGTTCGTTGGTTCGTTGGTTCGTTGGTTCGTTGGTTCGTTGGTTCGTTGGTTCGTTGGTTCGTTGGTTCGTTGGTTCGTTGGTTCGTTGGTTCGTTGGTTCGTTGGTTCGTTGGTCCGTTGGTTCGTTGGTTCGTTGGTTCGTTGGTTCGTTTGTTTTTTTGTTTCTTTCTTTCTTTGTTCGTTTGTTTGTTCGTTTGTTCTTTGTTCGTTGGTTCGTTGGTTCGTTGATTCGTTGGTTCGTTGGTTCGTTGGTTCGTTGGTTCGTTGGTTCGTTGGTTCGTTGGTTCGTTGGTTCGTTGGTTCGTTGGTGCGTTGGTTCGTTTGTTCGTTTGTTCGTTTGTTCGTTGGTTCGTTGGTTCGTTGGTTCGTTGTTTCGTTGGTTCGTTGGTTCGTTGTTTCGGTGGTTCGTTTGTTTCTTTGTTTATTTGTTTCTTTGTTCGTTTGTTCGTTTGTTCGTTTGTTCGTTTGTTCGTTTGTTCGTTTGTTCGTTTGTTCGTTTGTTCGTTTGGTCGTTTGTTCGTTGGTTCGTTGGTTCGTAGGTTCGTTGGTTCGTTGGTTCGTTGGTTCGTTGTTTCGGTGGTTCGTTTGTTTTTTTGTTTCTTTCTTTCTTTGTTCGTTTGTTCTTTGTTCGTTGGTTCGTTGGTTCGTTGATTCGTTGGTTCGTTGGTTCGTTGGTTCGTTGGTTCGTTGGTTCGTTTGTTTCTTTGTTTCTTTCTTTCTTTGCTCGTTTGTTCGTTTGTTCGTTTGTTCGTTGGTTCGTTGGTTCGTTGGTTCGTTGGTTCGTTGGTGCGTTGGTTCGTTTGTTCGTTTGTTCGCTTGTTCGTTTGTTCGTTGGTTCGTTGGTTCGTTCGTTCGTTGGTTCGTTGGTTCGTTGGTTCGTTGGTTCGTTGGTTCGTTGTTACGTTGGTTCGTTGGTTCGTTGTTTCGGTGGTTCGTTTGTGTCTTTGTTTATTTGTTTCTTTGTTCGTTTGTTCGTTTGTTCGTTTGTTCGTTTGTTCGTTTGTTCGTTTGTTCGTTTGTTCGTTTGTTCGTTTGGTCGTTGGTTCGTTGGTTCGTTGGTTCGTTGGTTCGTTGGTTCGTTGGTTCGTTGGTTCGTTGGTTCGTTGGTTCGTTGGTTCGTTGGTTCGTTGGTTCGTTGGTTCGTTGGTTCGTTGGTTCGTTGGTTCGTTGGTCCGTTGGTTCGTTGGTTCGTTGGTTCGTTGGTTCGTTTGTTTTTTTGTTTCTTCCTTTCTTTGTTCGTTTGTTTGTTCGTTTGTTCTTTGTTCGTTGGTTCGTTGGTTCGTTGATTCGTTGGTTCGTTGGTTCGTTGGTTCGTTGGTTCGTTGGTTCGTTGGTTCGTTGGTTCGTTGGTTCGTTGGTTCGTTGGTGCGTTGGTTCGTTTGTTCGTTTGTTCGTTTGTTCGTTGGTTCGTTGGTTCGTTGGTTCGTTGTTTCGTTGGTTCGTTGGTTCGTTGTTTCGGTGGTTCGTTTGTTTCTTTGTTTATTTGTTTCTTTGTTCGTTTGTTCGTTTGTTCGTTTGTTCGTTTGTTCGTTTGTTCGTTTGTTCGTTTGTTCGTTTGTTCGTTTGGTCGTTTGTTCGTTGGTTCGTTGGTTCGTAGGTTCGTTGGTTCGTTGGTTCGTTGGTTCGTTGGTTCGTTGGTTCGTTGGTTCGTTGGTTCGTTGGTTCGTTGGTTCGTTGGTTCGTTGGTTCGTTGGTTCGTTGGTTCGTTGGTTCGTTGGTTCGTTGGTTCGTTGGTTCGTTTGTTTCTTTGTTTCTTTCTTTCTTTGTTCGTTTGTTCGTTTGTTCGTTTGTTCGTTTGTTCGTTTGTTCGTTTGTTCGTTTGTTCGTTTGTTCGTTTGTTCGTTTGTTCGTTTGTTCGTTTGTTCGTTTGTTCGTTTGTTCGTTTGTTCGTTTGTTCGTTTGTTCGTTTGTTCGTTTGTTCGTTGGTTCGTTGGTTCCTTGGTTCGTTGGTTCGTTGGTTCGTTGTTTCGTTAGTTCGGTGGTTCGTTGGTTCGTTGTTTCGCTGGTTCGTTGGTTCGTTGGTTCGTTGGTTCGTTGGTTCGTTGGTTCGTTGGTTCGTTGGTTCGTTGGTTCGTTGGTTCGTTTGTTTCTTTGTTTCTTTCTTTCTTTGTTCGTTTGTTCGTTTGTTCGTTTGTTCCTTTGTTCGTTTGTTCGTTGGTTCGTTGGTTCGTTGGTTCGTTGGTTCGTTGGTTCGTTGGTTCGTTGGTTCGTTGGTTCGTTGGTTCGTTGGTTCGTTGGTTCGTTGGTTCGTTGGTTCGTTGGTTCGTTGGTTCGCCGTTTCGTTGGTTCGTTGGTTCGTTGGTTCGTTGGTTCGTTGGTTCGTTTGTTTCTTTGTTACATTCTTTCTTTCTTTGTTAGTTTGTTCGTTTGTTCGCTTGTTCGCTTGTTCGTTGGTTCGATGGTTCGTTGGTTCGTTGGTTCGTTAGTTCGTTGGTTCGTTGGTTCGTTGGTTCGTTGGTTCGTTGGTTCGTTGGTTCGTTGGTTCATTGGTTCGATGGTTCGTTGGTTCGGTGGTTCGTTGGTTCGTTTGTTTCTTTGTTTCTTTCTTTCTTTGTTCGTTTGTTCGTTTGTTCGTTTGTTCGTTTGTTCGTTTGTTCGTTGGTTCGTTGGTTCGTTGGTTCGTTGGTTCGTTGGTTCGTTGGTTCGTTGGTTCGTTGGTTCGTTGGTTCGTTGGTTCGTTGGTTCGTTGGTTCGTTGTCTCGTTGGTTCGTTGGTTCGTTGGTTCGTTGGTTCGTTTGTTTCTTTGTTTCTTTCTTTCTTTGTTCGTTTGTTCGTTTGTTCGTTTGTTCGTTTGTTCGTTTGTTCGTTGGTTCGTTGGTTCGTTGGTTCGTTGGTTCGTTGGTTCGTTGGTTCGTTGGTTCGTTGATTCGTTGGTTCGTTGGTTCGTTGGTTCGTTGATTCGTTGGTTCGTTGGTTCGTTGGTTCGTTGGTTCGTTGGTTCGTTGGTTCGTTGGTTCGTTTGTTCGTTGGTTCGTTGGTTCGTTGGTTCCTTTGTTCGTTGGTTCGTTGGTTCGTTGGTTCGTTGGTTCGTTGATTCGTTGGTTCGTTGGTTCGTTGGTTCGTTGATTCGTTGGTTCGTTGGTTCGTTGGTTCGATGGTTCGTTGGTTCGGTGGTTCGTTGGTTCGTTGGTTCGCTGGTTCGTTGGTTCGTTGGTTCGTTGGTTCGTTGGTTCGTTGGTTCGTTGGTTCGTTTGTTTCTTTGTTTCTTTCTTTCTTTGTTCGTTTGTTCGTTTGTTCGTTTGTTCGTTTGTTCGTTTGTTCGTTTGTTCGTTTGTTCGTTTATTCGTTGGTTCGTTGGTTCGTTGGTTCGTTGGTTCGTTGGTTCGCTGATTCGTTAGTTCGGTGGTTCGTTGGTTCGTTGGTTCGTTGGTTCGCTGGTTCGTTGGTTCGTTGGTTCGTTGCTTCGTTGGTCCGTTGGTTCGTTGGTTCGTTGGTTCGTTGGTTCGTTGGTTCGTTGGTTCGTTGGTTCGTTGGTTCGTTTGTTTCTTTGTTTCTTTCTTTCTTTGTTCGTTTGTTCGTTTGTTCGTTTGTTCGTTTGGTCGTTTGTTCGTTTGTTCGTTTGTTCGTTTGTTCGTTTGTTCGTTTGTTCGTTTGTTCGTTTGTTCGTTTGTTCGTTTGTTCGTTTGTTCGTTGGTTCGTTGGTTCGTTGGTTCGTTGGTTCGTTGGTTCGTTGGTTCGTTGGTTCGTTGGTTCGTTGGTTCGTTGGTTCGTTGGTTCGTTGGTTCGTTGTTTCGGTGGTTCGTTTGTTTCTTTGTTTATTTGTTTCTTTGTTCGTTTGTTCGTTTGTTCGTTTGTTCGTTTGTTCGTTTGGTCGTTTGTTCGTTGGTTCGTTGGTTCGTTGGTTCGTTGGTTCGTTGGTTCGTTGGTTCGTTGGTTCGTTGGTTCGTTGGTTCGTTGGTTCGTTGGTTCGTTGGTCCGTTGGTTCGTTGGTTCGTTGGTTCGTTGGTTCGTTGTTTTTTTGTTTCTTTCTTTCTTTGTTCGTTTGTTTGTTCGTTTGTTCGTTTGTTCGTTGGTTCGTTGGTTCGTTGATTCGTTGGTTCGTTGGTTCGTTGGTTCGTTGGTTCGTTTGTTTCTTTGTTTCTTTCTTTCTTTGTTCGTTTGTTCGTTTGTTCGTTTGTTCGTTTGTTCGTTTGTTCGTTGGTTCGTTGGTTCGTTGGTTCGTTGGTTCGTTGGTTCGTTGGTTCTTGGTTCGTTGGTTCGTTGGTTCGTTGGTTCGTTGGTTCGTTGGTTCGTTTGTTCGTTGGTTCGTTGGTTCCTTGGTTCGTTGGTTCGTTGGTTCGTTGTTTCGTTAGTTCGGTGGTTCGTTGGTTCGTTGTTTCGCTGGTTCGTTGGTTCGTTGGTTCGTTGGTTCGTTGGTTCGTTGGTTCGTTGGTTCGTTGGTTCGTTGGTTCGTTGGTTCGTTGGTTCGTTGGTTCGTTTGTTTCTTTGTTTCTTTCTTTCTTTGTTCGTTTGTTCGTTTGTTCGTTTGTTCGTTTGTTCGTTTGTTCGTTTGTTCGTTTGTTCGTTGGTTCGTTGGTTCGTTGGTTCGTTGGTTCGTTGGTTCGTTGGTTCGTTGGTTCGTTGGTTCGTTGGTTCGTTGGTTCGTTGGTTCGTTGGTTCGTTGGTTCGTTGGTTCGTTGGTTCGTTGGTTCGTTTGTTTCTTTGTTTCTTTCTTTCTTTGTTCGTTTGTTCGTTTGTTCGTTTGTTCGTTTGTTCGTTTGTTCGTTTGTTCGTTGGTTCGTTGGTTCGTTGGTTCGTTGGTTCGTTGGTTCGTTGATTCGTTGGTTCGTTGGTTCGTTGGTTCGTTGATTCGTTGGTTCGTTGGTTCGTTGGTTGGTTGGTTCGTTGGTTCGTTGGTTCGTTGGTTCGTTTGTTCGTTGGTTCGTTGGTTCGTTGGTTCCTTTGTTCGTTGGTTCGTTGGTTCGTTGGTTCGTTGGTTCGTTGATTCGTAGGTTCGTTGGTTCGTTGGTTCGTTGATTCGTTGGTTCGTTGGTTCGTTGGTTCGATGGTTCGTTGGTTCGGTGGTTCGTTGGTTCGTTGGTTCGCTGGTTCGTTGGTTCGTTGGTTCGTTGGTTCGTTGGTTCGTTGGTTCGTTGGTTCGTTGGTTCGTTGGTTCGTTTGTTTCTTTGTTTCTTTCTTTCTTTGTTCGTTTGTTCGTTTGTTCGTTTGTTCGTTTGTTCGTTTGTTCGTTTGTTCGTTTGTTCGTTTATTCGTTGGTTCGTTGGTTCGTTGGTTCGTTGGTTCGTTGGTTCGTTGGTTCGCTGATTCGTTAGTTCGGTGGTTCGTTGGTTCGTTGGTTCGTTGGTTCGCTGGTTCGTTGGTTCGTTGGTTCGTTGCTTCGTTGGTCCGTTGGTTCGTTGGTTCGTTGGTTCGTTGGTTCGTTGGTTCGTTGGTTCGTTTGTTTCTTTGTTTCTTTCTTTCTTTGTTCGTTTGTTCGTTTGTTCGTTTGTTCGTTTGGTCGTTTGTTCGTTTGTTCGTTTGTTCGTTTGTTCGTTTGGTCGTTTGTTCGTTGGTTCGTTGGTTCGTTGGTTCGTTGGTTCGTTGGTTCGTTGGTTCGTTGGTTCGTTTGTTTCTTTGTTTCTTTCTTTCTTTGTTCGTTTGTTCGTTTGTTCGTTTGTTCGTTTGTTCGTTTGTTCGTTGGTTCGTTGGTTCGTTGGTTCGTTGGTTCGTTGGTTCGTTGGTTCTTGGTTCGTTGGTTCGTTGGTTCGTTGGTTCGTTGGTTCGTTGGTTCGTTTGTTCGTTGGTTCGTTGGTTCCTTGGTTCGTTGGTTCGTTGGTTCGTTGTTTCGTTAGTTCGGTGGTTCGTTGGTTCGTTGTTTCGCTGGTTCGTTGGTTCGTTGGTTCGTTGGTTCGTTGGTTCGTTGGTTCGTTGGTTCGTTGGTTCGTTGGTTCGTTGGTTCGTTGGTTCGTTGGTTCGTTTGTTTCTTTGTTTCTTTCTTTCTTTGTTCGTTTGTTCGTTTGTTCGTTTGTTCGTTTGTTCGTTTGTTCGTTTGTTCGTTGGTTCGTTGGTTCGTTGGTTCGTTGGTTCGTTGGTTCGTTGGTTCGTTGGTTCGTTGGTTCGTTGGTTCGTTGGTTCGTTGGTTCGTTGGTTCGTTGGTTCGTTTGTTTCTTTGTTTCTTTCTTTCTTTGTTCGTTTGTTCGTTTGTTCGTTTGTTCGTTTGTTCGTTTGTTCGTTTGTTCGTTGGTTCGTTGGTTCGTTGGTTCGTTGGTTCGTTGGTTCGTTGATTCGTTGGTTCGTTGGTTCGTTGGTTCGTGATTCGTTGGTTCGTTGGTTCGTTGGTTGGTTGGTTCGTTGGTTCGTTGGTTCGTTGGTTCGTTTGTTCGTTGGTTCGTTGGTTCGTTGGTTCCTTTGTTCGTTGGTTCGTTGGTTCGTTGGTTCGTTGGTTCGTTGATTCGTTGGTTCGTTGGTTCGTTGGTTCGTTGATTCGTTGGTTCGTTGGTTCGTTGGTTCGATGGTTCGTTGGTTCGGTGGTTCGTTGGTTCGTTGGTTCCTGGTTCGTTGGTTCGTTGGTTCGTTGGTTCGTTGGTTCGTTGGTTCGTTGGTTCGTTGGTTCGTTGGTTCGTTTGTTTCTTTGTTTCTTTCTTTCTTTGTTCGTTTGTTCGTTTGTTCGTTTGTTCGTTTGTTCGTTTGTTCGTTTGTTCGTTTGTTCGTTTATTCGTTGGTTCGTTGGTTCGTTGGTTCGTTGGTTCGTTGGTTCGTTGGTTCGCTGATTCGTTAGTTCGGTGGTTCGTTGGTTCGTTGGTTCGTTGGTTCGCTGGTTCGTTGGTTCGTTGGTTCGTTGCTTCGTTGGTCCGTTGGTTCGTTGGTTCGTTGGTTCGTTGGTTCGTTGGTTCGTTGGTTCGTTGGTTCGTTGGTTCGTTTGTTTCTTTGTTTCTTTCTTTCTTTGTTCGTTTGTTCGTTTGTTCGTTTGTTCGTTTGGTCGTTTGTTCGTTTGTTCGTTTGTTCGTTTGTTCGTTTGTTCGTTTGTTCGTTTGTTCGTTTGTTCGTTTGTTCGTTTGTTCGTTTGTTCGTTGGTTCGTTGGTTCGTTGGTTCGTTGGTTCGTTGGTTCGTTGGTTCGTTGGTTCGTTGGTTCGTTCTTTCGGTGGTTCGTTTGTTTCTTTGTTTATTTGTTTCTTTGTTCGTTTGTTCGTTTGTTCGTTTGTTCGTTTGTTCGTTTGGTCGTTTGTTCGTTGGTTCGTTGGTTCGTTGGTTCGTTGGTTCGTTGGTTCGTTGGTTCGTTGGTTCGTTGGTTCGTTGGTTCGTTGGTTCGTTGGTTCGTTGGTTCGTTTGTTTCTTTGTTTCTTTCTTTCTTTGTTCGTTTGTTCGTTTGTTCGTTTGTTCGTTTGTTCGTTTGTTCGTTTGTTCGTTTGTTCGTTTGTTCGTTTGTTCGTTGGTTCGTTGGTTCGTTGGTTCGTTGGTTCGTTGGTTCGTTGGTTCGCTGGTTCGTTAGTTCGGTGGTTCGTTGGTTCGTTGGTTCGCTGGTTCGTTGGTTCGTTGGTTCGTTGCTTCGTTGGTCCGTTGGTTCGTTGGTTCGTTGGTTCGTTGGTTCGTTGATTCGTTGGTTCGTTGGTTCGTTGGTTCGTTGGTTCGCTGGTTCGTTGGTTCGTTGGTTCGTTGCTTCGTTGGTTCGTTGGTTCGTTGGTTCGTTTGTTTCTTTGTTTCTTTCTTTCTTTGTTCGTTTGTTCGTTTGTTCGTTTGTTCGTTTGTTCGTTTGTTCGTTTGTTCGTTTGTTCGTTTGTTCGTTTGTTCGTTGGTTCGTTGGTTCGTTGGTTCGTTGGTTCGTTGGTTCGTTGGTTCGTTGGTTCGTTGGTTCGTTGGTTCGTTGGTTCGTTGGTTCGTTGGTTCGTTGGTTCGTTGGTTCGTTGGTTCGTTGGTTCGTTGGTTCGTTTGTTTCTTTGTTTCTTTCTTTCTTTGTTCGTTTGTTCGTTTGTTCGTTTGTTCGTTTGTTCGTTTGTTCGTTTGTTCGTTGGTTCGTTGGTTCGTTGGTTCGTTGGTTCGTTGGTTCGTTGGTTCGTTGGTTCGTTGATTCGTTGGTTCGTTGGTTCGTTGGTTCGTTGATTCGTTGGTTCGTTGGTTCGTTGGTTCGTTGGTTCGTTGGTTCGTTGGTTCGTTGGTTCGTTTGTTCGTTGGTTCGTTGGTTCGTTGGTTCCTTTGTTCGTTGGTTCGTTGGTTCGTTGGTTCGTTGGTTCGTTGATTCGTTGGTTCGTTGGTTCGTTGGTTCGTTGATTCGTTGGTTCGTTGGTTCGTTGGTTCGATGGTTCGTTGGTTCGGTGGTTCGTTGGTTCGTTGGTTCGCTGGTTCGTTGGTTCGTTGGTTCGTTGGTTCGTTGGTTCGTTGGTTCGTTGGTTCGTTGGTTCGTTGGTTCGTTTGTTTCTTTGTTTCTTTCTTTCTTTGTTCGTTTGTTCGTTTGTTCGTTTGTTCGTTTGTTCGTTTGTTCGTTTGTTCGTTTGTTCGTTTGTTCGTTTGTTCGTTTGTTCGTTGGTTCGTTGGTTCGTTGGTTCGTTGGTTCGTTGGTTCGTTGGTTCGTTGGTTCGTTGGTTCGTTGTTTCGGTGGTTCGTTTGTTTCTTTGTTTATTTGTTTCTTTGTTCGTTTGTTCGTTTGTTCGTTTGTTCGTTTGTTCGTTTGTTCGTTTGGTTGTTTGTTCGTTGGTTCGTTGGTTCGTTGGTTCGTTGGTTCGTTGGTTCGTTGGTTCGTTGGTTCGTTGGTTCGTTGGTTCGTTGGTTCGTTGGTTCGTTGGTTCGTTGGTTCGTTGGTTCGTTTGTTTCTTTGTTTCTTTCTTTCTTTGTTCGTTTGTTCGTTTGTTCGTTTGTTCGTTTGTTCGTTTGTTCGTTTGTTCGTTGGTTCGTTGGTTCGTTGGTTCGTTGGTTCGTTGGTTCGTTGGTTCGCTCGTTCGTTAGTTCGGTGGTTCGTTGGTTCGTTGGTTCGCTGGTTCGTTGGTTCGTTGGTTCGTTGCTTCGTTGGTCCGTTGGTTCGTTGGTTCGTTGGTTCGTTGGTTCGTTGGTTCGTTGATTCGTTGGTTCGTTGGTTCGTTGGTTCGTTGGTTCGCTGGTTCGTTGGTTCGTTGGTTCGTTGCTTCGTTGGTTCGTTGGTTCGTTGGTTCGTTGGTTCGTTGGTTCGTTGGTTCGTTTGTTTCTTTGTTTCTTTCTTTCTTTGTTCGTTTGTTCGTTGGTTCGTTGGTTCGTTGGTTCGTTGGTTCGATGGTTCGTTGGTTCGGTGGTTCGTTGGTTCGTTGGTTCGCTGGTTCGTTGGTTCGTTGGTTCGTTGCTTCGTTGGTTCGTTGGTTCGTTGGTTCGTTGGTTCGTTTGTTTCTTTGTTTGTTTCTTTCTTTGTTCGTTTGTTCGTTTGTTCGTTTGTTCGTTTGTTCGTTTGTTCGTTTGTTCGTTTGTTCGTTTGTTCGTTGGTTCGTTGGTTCGTTGGTTCGTTGGTTCGTTGGTTCGTTGGTTCGCTGGTTCGTTAGTTCGGTGGTTCGTTGGTTCGTTGGTTCGCTGGTTCGTTGGTTCGTTGGTTCGTTGCTTCGTTGGTCCGTTGGTTCGTTGGTTCGTTGGTTCGTTGGTTCGTTGGTTCGTTGATTCGTTGGTTCGTTGGTTCGTTGGTTCGTTGGTTCGCTGGTTCGTTGGTTCGTTGGTTCGTTGCTTCGTTGGTTCGTTGGTTCGTTGGTTCGTTGGTTCGTTGGTTCGTTGGTTCGTTTGTTTCTTTGTTTCTTTCTTTCTTTGTTCGTTTGTTCGTTGGTTCGTTGGTTCGTTGGTTCGTTGGTTCGATGGTTCGTTGGTTCGGTGGTTCGTTGGTTCGTTGGTTCGCTGGTTCGTTGGTTCGTTGGTTCGTTGCTTCGTTGGTTCGTTGGTTCGTTGGTTCGTTGGTTCGTTGGTTCGTTGGTTCGTTGGTTCGTTTGTTTCTTTGTTTCTTTCTTTCTTTGTTCGTTTGTTCGTTTGTTCGTTTGTTCGTTGGTTCGTTGGTTCGTTGGTTCGTTGGTTCGTTGGTTCGTTGGTTCGTTGGTTCGTTGGTTCGTTGTTACGTTGGTTCGTTGGTTCGTTGTTTCGGTGGTTCGTTTGTGTCTTTGTTTATTTGTTTCTTTGTTCGTTTGTTCGTTTGTTCGTTTGTTCGTTTGTTCGTTTGTTCGTTTGTTCGTTTGTTCGTTTGTTCGTTTGGTCGTTGGTTCGTTGGTTCGTTGGTTCGTTGGTTCGTTGGTTCGTTGGTTCGTTGGTTCGTTGGTTCGTTGGTTCGTTGGTTCGTTGGTTCGTTGGTTCGTTGGTTCGTTGGTTCGTTGGTTCGTTGGTTCGTTGGTTCGTTGGTCCGTTGGTTCGTTGGTTCGTTGGTTCGTTGGTTCGTTTGTTTTTTTGTTTCTTTCTTTCTTTGTTCGTTTGTTTGTTCGTTTGTTCTTTGTTCGTTGGTTCGTTGGTTCGTTGATTCGTTGGTTCGTTGGTTCGTTGGTTCGTTGGTTCGTTGGTTCGTTGGTTCGTTGGTTCGTTGGTTCGTTGGTTCGTTGGTGCGTTGGTTCGTTTGTTCGTTTGTTCGTTTGTTCGTTTGTTCGTTTGTTCGTTGGTTCGTTGGTTCGTTGGTTCGTTGGTTCGTTGGTTCGTTGGTTCGTTGGTCCGTTGGTTCGTTGGTTCGTTGGTTCGTTGGTTCGTTTGTTTTTTTGTTTCTTTCTTTCTTTGTTCGTTTGTTTGTTCGTTTGTTCTTTGTTCGTTGGTTCGTTGGTTCGTTGATTCGTTGGTTCGTTGGTTCGTTGGTTCGTTGGTTCGTTGGTTCGTTGGTTCGTTGGTTCGTTGGTTCGTTGGTTCGTTGGTGCGTTGGTTCGTTTGTTCGTTTGTTCGTTTGTTCGTTTGTTCGTTTGTTCGTTGGTTCGTTGGTTCGTTGGTTCGTTGTTTCGTTGGTTCGTTGGTTCGTTGTTTCGGTGGTTCGTTTGTTTTTTTGTTTCTTTCTTTCTTTGTTCGTTTGTTCTTTGTTCGTTGGTGCGTTGGTTCGTTGATTCGTTGGTTCGTTGGTTCGTTGGTTCGTTGGTTCGTTGGTTCGTTGGTTCGTTGGTTCGTTGGTTCGTTGATTCGTTGGTGCGTTGGTTCGTTTGTTCGTTTGTTCGTTTGTTCGTTGGTTCGTTGGTTCGTTGGTTCGTTGTTTCGTTGGTTCGCTGGTTCGTTGTTTCGGTGGTTCGTTTGTTTCTTTGTTTATTTGTTTCTTTGTTCGTTTGTTCGTTTGTTCGTTTGTTCGTTTGTTCGTTTGTTCGTTTGTTCGTTTGTTCGTTTGGTCGTTTGTTCGTTGGTTCGTTGGTTCGTTGGTTCGTTGGTTCGTTGGTTCGTTGGATCGTTGGTTCGTTGGTTCGTTGGTTCGTTGGTTCGTTGGTTCGTTGGTTCGTTGGTCCGTTGGTTCGTTGGTTCGTTGGTTCGTTGGTTCGTTTGTTTTTTTGTTTCTTTCTATCTTTGTTCGATTGTTTGTTCGTTTGTTCGTTGATTCGTTGGTTCGTTGGTTCGTTTGTTCGTTGGTTCGTTGGTTCGTTGGTTCGTTGGTTCGTTGGTTCGTTGGTTCGTTGGTTCGTTGGTTCGTTGGTTCGTTGGATCGTTGGTTCGTTGGTTCGTTTGTTCGTTGGTTCGTTGGTTCGTTGGTTCATTCGTTCGTTTGTTCGTTGGTTCGTTGGTTCGTTGGTTCGTTGGTTCGTTGGTTCGTTGGTTCGTTGGTTCGTTGGTTCGTTGGTTCGTTGGTTCGTTGGTTCGTTGGTTCGTTGGTTCGTTGGTTCGTTGGTTCGTTGGTTCGTTGGTTCGTTGGTTCGTTGGTTCGTTGGTTCGTTGCTTCGTTGGTTCGTTGGTTCGTTGGTTCGTTGCTTCGTTTGTTCGTTGGTTCGTTGGATCGTTGGTTCGTTGGTTCGTTGGTTCGTTGATTCCTTTGTTCGTTGGTTCGTTGTTTCGCTGGTTCGTTGGTTCGTTGGTTCGTTGGTTCGTTGGTTCGTTGGTTCGTTGGTTCGTTGGTTCGTTGGTTCGTTGGTTCGTTTGTTTCTTTGTTTCTTTCTTTCTTTGTTCGTTTGTTCGTTTGTTCGTTTGTTCGTTTGTTCGTTTGTTCGTTGGTTCGTTGGTTCGTTGGTTCGTTGTTTCGTTGGTTCGTTGGTTCGTTGTTTCGGTGGTTCGTTTGTTTTTTTGTTTCTTTCTTTCTTTGTTCGTTTGTTCGTTTGTTCGTTTGGTCGTTTGTTCGTTGGTTCGTTGGTTCGTTGGTTCGTTGGTTCGTTGGTTCGTTGGTTCGTTGGTTCGTTGGTTCGTTGGTTCGTTGGTTCGTTGGTTCGTTGGTCCGTTGGTTCGTTGGTTCGTTGGTTCGTTGGTTCGTTGTTTTTTTGTTTCTTTCTTTCTTTGTTCGTTTGTTTGTTCGTTTGTTCGTTTGTTCGTTGGTTCGTTGGTTCGTTGATTCGTTGGTTCGTTGGTTCGTTGGTTCGTTGGTTCGTTTGTTTCTTTGTTTCTTTGTTTCTTTGTTCGTTTGTTCGTTTGTTCGTTTGTTCGTTTGTTCGTTTGTTCGTTGGTTCGTTGGTTCGTTGGTTCGTTGGTTCGTTGGTTCGTTGGTTCTTGGTTCGTTGGTTCGTTGGTTCGTTGGTTCGTTGGTTCGTTGGTTCGTTGGTTCGTTGGTTCGTTGGTTCGTTGGTTCGTTTGTTCGTTGGTTCGTTGGTTCGTTGGTTCCTTTGTTCGTTGGTTCGTTGGTTCGTTGGTTCGTTGGTTCGTTGATTCGTTGGTTCGTTGGTTCGTTGGTTCGTTGGTTCGTTGGTTCGTTGGTTCGTTGGTTCGATGGTTCGTTGGTTCGGTGGTTCGTTGGTTCGTTGGTTCGCTGGTTCGTTGGTTCGTTGGTTCGTTGCTTCGTTGGTTCGTTGGTTCGTTGGTTCGTTGGTTCGTTGGTTCGTTTGTTTCTTTGTTTCTTTCTTTCTTTGTTCGTTTGTTCGTTTGTTCGTTTGTTCGTTTGTTCGTTTGTTCGTTTGTTCGTTTGTTCGTTTGTTCGTTTGTTCGTTTGTTCGTTTGTTCGTTGGTTCGTTGGTTCGTTGGTTCGTTGCTTCGTTTGTTCGTTGGTTCGTTGGATCGTTGGTTCGTTGGTTCGTTGGTTCGTTGATTCCTTTGTTCGTTGGTTCGTTGTTTCGCTGGTTCGTTGGTTCGTTGGTTCGTTGGTTCGTTGGTTCGTTGGTTCGTTGGTTCGTTGGTTCGTTGGTTCGTTGGTTCGTTTGTTTCTTTGTTTCTTTCTTTCTTTGTTCGTTTGTTCGTTTGTTCGTTTGTTCCTTTGTTCGTTTGTTCGTTGGTTCGTTGGTTCGTTGGTTCGTTGGTTCGTTGGTTCGTTGGTTCGTTGGTTCGTTGGTTCGTTGGTTCGTTGGTTCGTTGGTTCGTTGGTTCGTTGGTTCGTTGGTTCGTTGGTTCGTTGGTTCGTTGGTTCGTTGGTTCGTTGGTTCGTTGGTTCGCCGTTTCGTTGGTTCGTTGGTTCGTTGGTTCGTTGGTTCGTTGGTTCGTTTGTTTCTTTGTTACTTTCTTTCTTTGTTAGTTTGTTCGTTTATTCGTTTGTTCGCTTGTTCGTTGGTTCGATGGTTCGTTGGTTCGTTGGTTCGTTAGTTCGTTGGTTCGTTGGTTCGTTGGTTCGTTGGTTCGTTGGTTCGTTGGTTCGTTGGTTCATTGGTTCGATGGTTCGTTGGTTCGGTGGTTCGTTGGTTCGTTTGTTTCTTTGTTTCTTTCTTTCTTTGTTCGTTTGTTCGTTTGTTCGTTTGTTCGTTTGTTCGTTTGTTCGTTTGTTCGTTGGTTCGTTGGTTCGTTGGTTCGTTGGTTCGTTGGTTCGTTGGTTCGTTGGTTCGTTGGTTCGTTGGTTCGTTGGTTCGTTGTTTCGTTGGTTCGTTGGTTCGTTGGTTCGTTGGTTCGTTTGTTTCTTTGTTTCTTTCTTTCTTTGTTCGTTTGTTCGTTTGTTCGTTTGTTCGTTTGTTCGTTTGTTCGTTTGTTCGTTTGTTCGTTGGTTCGTTGGTTCGTTGGTTCGTTGGTTCGTTGGTTCGTTGGTTCGTTGGTTCGTTGATTCGTTGGTTCGTTGGTTCGTTGGTTCGTTGATTCGTTGGTTCGTTGGTTCGTTGGTTCGTTGGTTCGTTGGTTCGTTGGTTCGTTGGTTCGTTTGTTCGTTGGTTCGTTGGTTCGTTGGTTCCTTTGTTCGTTGGTTCGTTGGTTCGTTGGTTCGTTGGTTCGTTGATTCGTTGGTTCGTTGGTTCGTTGGTTCGTTGATTCGTTGGTTCGTTGGTTCGTTGGTTCGATGGTTCGTTGGTTCGGTGGTTCGTTGGTTCGTTGGTTCGCTGGTTCGTTGGTTCGTTGGTTCGTTGGTTCGTTGGTTCGTTGGTTCGTTGGTTCGTTGGTTCGTTGGTTCGTTTGTTTCTTTGTTTCTTTCTTTCTTTGTTCGTTTGTTCGTTTGTTCGTTTGTTCGTTTGTTCGTTTGTTCGTTTGTTCGTTTGTTCGTTTATTCGTTGGTTCGTTGGTTCGTTGGTTCGTTGGTTCGTTGGTTCGTTGGTTCGTTGGTTCGCTGATTCGTTAGTTCGGTGGTTCGTTGGTTCGTTGGTTCGTTGGTTCGCTGGTTCGTTGGTTCGTTGGTTCGTTGCTTCGTTGGTCCGTTGGTTCGTTGGTTCGTTGGTTCGTTGGTTCGTTGGTTCGTTGGTTCGTTGGTTCGTTGGTTCGTTTGTTTCTTTGTTTCTTTCTTTCTTTGTTCGTTTGTT
>NW_027487248.1:0-16607 GCF_050908995.1 Andrena cerasifolii | reverse complement strand
GGCTTTGTAACAGAAGAACATGCCGTCGAAAGAGATGGCACAAAGTAACGTCTCCGGAGAGCAAATCCAAAGTGCGAGATGTGGCGCAGATGTTTCGAGACAGTGGACTGTTTTAACGAAGAAACGCAGAATTTTCGAACGACTCTAGAAAGGCCTGCGCCTCTTATTTGCAACTTTTAAGGCGATGGCCTTTGAAGCTGAAATTTAGTATACCTCTTTCCACTTCATTTTCTCCTGATAATATTGGCCAAAATCTGGCGAAAATATCGAGAATACACAAAATTGAGCTTTGTAACAGGAGAACATGCCGTCGAAAGAGATGGAACAATATAACGTCTCCGGACAGCAAACGAAGGAGCGAGAAGTGGGGCAGGTGTTTCGAGACAGTGACTGTTTAACGAAGAGTCGCACAATTTTCGAACGCCTCTTGAAAGGCCTGCGCCTCTGATTTGATACTTTTAAGCGATGCCTTTGAAGCTGTAGTTTAGTATACCCCGTTCCACTTCATGTTCTCCTGATATATTGGCCAAAATCTGGCGTAAATTTTCAGAATGCACAGAATTAGGCTTTGTAACAGGAGAACATGCCGTCGAAGAGATGGCACAAAGTAACGTCTCCGGAGGGCAAACGAAGGAGCGAGAAGTGGCGCAGGTGTTTCGAGACAGTGACTGTTTCACGAAGAGACGCAGAATTTTCGAACACCTCTTGAAAGGCCTGCGCCTCTGATTTGATACTTTTAAGCGATGCCTTTGAAGCTGAAATTTAGTATACCCCTTTCCACTTCATGTTCTCTTGATATATTGGCCAAAATTTAGCGAAAATTTGCAGAATGCACACAATTGGGCTTTGTAACAGGAGAACATGCCGTCGAAAGAGATGGCACAAAGTAACGTCTCCGGAGAGCAAATCAAAGAGCGAGATGTGGCGCAGATGTTTCGAGACAGTGACTGATTAACGAAGAGACGCAGAATTTTCGAACACCTCTTGAAAGGCCTGCGCCTCTTATTTGCAACTTTAAGGCGATGCCTTTGAAGCTGAAATTTAGTATACCTCTTTCCACTTCATGTTCTCCTGATATATTGGCCAAACTCAAGCAAAAATTTTCAGAATGCACAGAATTGGGCTTTGTAACAGGAGCACATGCCGTCGAAAGAAATGGCACAATGTAACGTCTCGGAGAGCAAATCAAATAGCGAGATGTGGCGCAGATGTTTCGAGACAGTGACTGTTTAACGAAGAGTCGCACAATTTTCGAACGCCTCTTGAAAGGCCTGCGCCTCTGATTTGATACTTTTAAGCGATGCCTTTGAAGCTGAAATTTAGTATACCTCTTTCCACTTCATGTTCTCCTGATATATTGGCGAAAATCTGGCGAAAAATTTCGAGAATACACAAAATGGGCTTTGTAACAGGAGAACATGCCGTCGAAAGAGATGGCACAAAGTAACGTCTCCGGAGAGCAATCAAAAAGCGAGAAGTGGCGCAGATGTTTCGAGACAGTGACTGTTTCACGAAGAGACGCAGAATTTTCGAACACCTCTTGAAAGGCCTGCGCCTCTTATTTGCAACTTTAAGGCGATGCCTTTGAAGCTGAAATTTAGTATACCTCTTCCACTTCATGTTCTCCTGATATATTGGCCAAAATCTGGCGTAAATTTTCAGAATGCACAGAATTGGGCTTTGTAACAGGAGAACATGCCGTCGAAAGAGATGGCACAAAGTAACGTCTCCGGAGGGCAAATCAATGATCGAGAAGTGACGCAGATGTTTCGAGACAGTGACTGTTTAACGAAGAGTCGCACAATTTTCGAACGCCTCTTGAAAGGCCTGCGCCTCTGATTTGATACTTTTTAAGCGATGCCTTTGAAGCTGTAGTTTAGTATACCCCGTTTCCACTTCATGTTCTCCTGATATATTGGCCAAAATCTGGCGAAATTTTCCGAATGCACAAAATTGGGCTTTGTAACAGGAGAACATGCCGTCGATAGAGATGGCACAAAGTAACGTCTCCGAGAACAAATCAAAGAGCGAGAAGTGGCGCAGACGTTTCGAGACAGTGACTGATTAACGAAGAAAACGCAGAATTTTCGAACGACTCTTGAAAGGCCTGCGCCTCTTATTTGCAACTTTAAGGCGATGCATTTGAAGCTGAAATTTAGTATACCTCTTTCCACTTCATGTTCTCCTGATATATTGGCCAAAATCTAGCGAAAATTTTCAGAATGCATAAAATTGGGCTTTGTAACAGGAGAACATGCCGTCGAAAGAGATGGCACAAAGTAACGTCTCCGGAGAGCAAATCAAAGAGCGAGATGTGGCGCAGATGTTTCGAGACAGTGGCTGATTAACGAAGAGACGCAGAATTTTCGAACACCTCTTGAAAGGCCTGCGCCTCTTATTTGCAACTTTAAGGTGATGCCTTTGAAGCTGAAATTTAGTATACCTCTTTCCACTTCATTTTCTCCTGATTTATTGGCGAAAATCTGGCGAAAATTTCGAGAATACACAAAATTGGGCTTTGTAACAGGAGAACATGCCGTCGAAAGAGATGGCACAAAGTAACGTCTCCGGAGAGCAAATCAAAAAGCGAGAAGTGGCGCAGATGTTTCGAGACAGTGACTGTTTCACGAAGAGACGCAGAATTTTCGAACGCCTCTTGAAAGGCCTGCGCTCTTAATTGCAAATTTAAGGCGATGCCTTTGAAGCTGAAAATTAGTATACCTCTTTCCACTTCATGTTCTCCTGATATATTGGCCAAAATCTGGCGAAAATTTTCCGAATGCACAAAATTGGGCTTTGTAACAGAAGAACATGCCGTCGAAAGAGATGGCACAAAGTAACGTCTCCGGAGAGCAAATCAAAGTGCGAGATGTGGCGCAGATGTTTCGAGACAGTGACTGTTTAACGAAGAAACGCAGAATTTTCGAACGACTCTAGAAAGGCCTGCGCCTCTTATTTGCAACTTTAAGGCGATGCCTTTGAAGCTGAAATTTAGTATACCTCTTTCCACTTCATTTTCTCCTGATATATTGGCCAAAATCTGGCGAAAATATCGAGAATACACAAAATTGAGCTTTGTAACAGGAGAACATGCCGTCGAAAGAGATGGAACAATATAACGTCTCCGGACAGCAAACGAAGGAGCGAGAAGTGGGGCAGGTGTTTCGAGACAGTGACTGTTTAACGAAGAGTCGCACAATTTTCGAACGCCTCTTGAAAGGCCTGCGCCTCTGATTTGATACTTTTAAGCGATGCCTTTGAAGCTGTAGTTTAGTATACCCCGTTCCACTTCATGTTCTCCTGATATATTGGCCAAAATCTGGCGTAAATTTTCAGAATGCACAGAATTAGGCTTTGTAACAGGAGAACATGCCGTCGAAAGAGATGGCACAAAGTAACGTCTCCGGAGGGCAAACGAAGGAGCGAGAAGTGGCGCAGGTGTTTCGAGACAGTGACTGTTTCACGAAGAGACGCAGAATTTTCGAACACCTCTTGAAAGGCCTGCGCCTCTGATTTGATACTTTTAAGCGATGCCTTTGAAGCTGAAATTTAGTATACCCCTTTCCACTTCATGTTCTCTTGATATATTGGCCAAAATTTAGCGAAAATTTTCAGAATGCACACAATTGGGCTTTGTAACAGGAGAACATGCCGTCGAAAGAGATGGCACAAAGTAACGTCTCCGGAGAGCAAATCAAAGAGCGAGATGTGGCGCAGATGTTTCGAGACAGTGACTGATTAACGAAGAGACGCAGAATTTTCGAACACCTCTTGAAAGGCCTGCGCCTCTTATTTGCAACTTTAAGGCGATGCCTTTGAAGCTGAAATTTAGTATACCTCTTTCCACTTCATGTTCTCCTGATATATTGGCCAAACTCAAGCAAAAATTTTCAGAATGCACAGAATTGGGCTTTGTAACAGGAGCACATGCCGTCGAAAGAAATGGCACAATGTAACGTCTCCGGAGAGCAAATCAAATAGCGAGATGTGGCGCAGATGTTTCGAGACAGTGACTGTTTAACGAAGAGTCGCACAATTTTCGAACGCCTCTTGAAAGGCCTGCGCCTCTGATTTGATACTTTTAAGCGATGCCTTTGAAGCTGAAATTTAGTATACCTCTTTCCACTTCATGTTCTCCTGGTATATTAGCCAAAATCTAGCGAAAATTTTCCGAATGCACAATATTGGGCTTTGTAACAGGAGAACATGCCGTCGAAAGAGATGGCACAAAGTAACGTCTCCGGAGAGCAAATCAAAGGGCGAGATGTGGCGCAGATGTTTCGAGACAGTGACTGTTTAACGAAGAAACGCAGAATTTTCGAACGACTCTTGAAAGGCCTGCGCCTCTTATTTGCAAGTTTAAGGCGATGCCTTTGAAGCTGAAATTTAGTATACCTCTTTCCACTTCATTTTCTCCTGATATATTGGCCAAAATCTGGCGAAAATATCGAGAATACACAAAATTGAGCTTTGTAACAGGAGAACATGCAGTCGAAAGGGATGGAACAATATAACGTCTCCGGACAGCAAACGAAGAAGCGAGAAGTGGCGCAGGTGTTTCGAGACAGTGACTGTTTCACGAAGAGACGCAGAATTTTCGAAAGCCTCTTGAAAGGCCTGCGCCTCTTAATTGCAACTTTAAGGCGATGCCTTTGAAGCTGAAATTTAGTATACCTCTTTCCACTTCATGTTCTCCTGATATATTGGCCAAAATCTAGCGAAAATTTTCAGAATGCACAACATTGGGCTTTATAACAGGAGAACATGCCGTCGAAAGAGATGGCACAAAGTAACGTCTCCGGAGAGCAAATCAAGGAGCGAGAAGTGGCGCAGGTGTTTCGAGACAGTGACTGTTTAACGAAGAGATGCAGAATTTTCGAACGCCTCTTGAAAGGACTGCGCCTCTTATTTGATACTTTTAAGCGATGCCTTTGAAGCTGAAATTTAGTATACCTCTTTCCACTTCATTTTCTCCTGATTTATTGGCCAAAATCTGGCGAAAATTTCGAGAATACACAAAATTGGGCTTTGTAACAGGAGAACATGCCGTCGAAAGAGATGGAACAAAGTAATGTCTCCGGAGAGCAAAGCAAAGAGCGAGAAGTGGCGCAGATGTTTCGAGAGAGTGACTGTTTAA
The DNA here is from genome assembly GCF_050908995.1 of Andrena cerasifolii. NCBI lineage: Eukaryota > Metazoa > Arthropoda > Insecta > Hymenoptera > Andrenidae > Andrena > Andrena cerasifolii. Next base: position 11,470 of record NW_027487248.1, on the reverse strand, counting down.
CGAAGAGTCGCACAATTTTCGAACGCCTCTTGAAAGGCCTGCGCCTCTGATTTGATACTTTTAAGCGATGCCTTTGAAGCTGTAGTTTAGTATACCCCGTTCCACTTCATGTTCTCCTGATATATTGGCCAAAATCTGGCGAAAATTTTCCGAATGCACTAAATTGGGCTTTGTAACAGGAGAACATGCCGTCGATAGAGATGGCACAAAGTAACGTCTCCGGAGAACAAATCAAAGAGCGAGAAGTGGCGCAGACGTTTCGAGACAGTGACTGTTTAACGAAGAAACGCAGAATTTTTGAACGCCTCTTGAATGGACTGCGCCTCTTATTTGATACTTTTAAGCGATGCCTTTGAAGCTGAAATTTAGTATACCTCTTTCCACTTCATTTTCTCCTGATTTATTGGCCAAAATCTGGCGAAAATTTCGAGAATACACAAAATTGGGCTTTGTAACAGGAGAACATGCCGTCGAAAGAGATGGAACAAAGTAATGTCTCCGGAGAGCAAAGCAAAGAGCGAGAAGTGGCGCAGACGTTTCGAGACAGTGACTGTTTAACGAAGAGTCGCACAATTTTCGAACGCCTCTTGAAAGGCCTGCGCCTCTGATTTGATACTTTTAAGCGATGCCTTTGAAGCTGTAGTTTAGTATACCCCGTTCCACTTCATGTTCTCCTGATATATTGGCCAAAATCTGGCGAAAATTTTCCGAATGCACAAAATTGGGCTTTGTAACAGGAGAACATGCCGTCGATAGAGATGGCACAAAGTAACGTCTCCGGAGAACAAATCAAAGAGCGAGAAGTGGCGCAGACGTTTCGAGACAGTGACTGATTAACGAAGAAACGCAGAATTTTCGAACGACTCTTGAAAGGCCTGCGCCTCTTATTTGCAACTTTAAGGCGATGCATTTGAAGCTGAAATTTAGTATACCTCTTTCCACTTCATGTTCTCCTGATATATTGGCCAAAATCTAGCGAAAATTTTCAGAATGCATAAAATTGGGCTTTGTAACAGGAGAACATGCCGTCGAAAGAGATGGCACAAAGTAACGTCTCCGGAGAGCAAATCAAAGAGCGAGATGTGGCGCAGATGTTTCGAGACAGTGGCTGATTAACGAAGAGACGCAGAATTTTCGAACACCTCTTGAAAGGCCTGCGCCTCTTATTTGCAACTTTAAGGTGATGCCTTTGAAGCTGAAATTTAGTATACCTCTTTCCACTTCATTTTCTCCTGATATATTGGCCAAAATCTGGCGAAAATATCGAGAATACACAAAATTGAGCTTTGTAACAGGAGAACATGCCGTCGAAAGAGATGGAACAATATAACGTCTCCGGACAGCAAACGAAGGAGCGAGAAGTGGCGCAGGTGTTTCGAGACAGTGACTGTTTCACGAAGAGACGCAGAATTTTCGAACACCTCTTGAAAGGCCTGCGCCTCTTATTTGCAACTTTAAGGCGATGCCTTTGAAGCTGAAATTTAGTATACCTCTTTCCACTTCATGTTCTCCTCATATATTGGCCAAAATCTGGCGTAAATTTTCAGAATGCACAGAATTGGGCTTTGTAACAGGAGAACATGCCGTCGAAAGAGATGGCACAAAGTAACGTCTCCGGAGGGCAAATCAATGATCGAGAAGTGGCGCAGATGTTTCGAGACAGTGACTGTTTAACGAAGAGTCGCACAATTTTCGAACGCCTCTTGAAAGGCCTGCGCCTCTGATTTGATACTTTTAAGCGATGCCTTTGAAGCTGTAGTTTAGTATACCCCGTTCCACTTCATGTTCTCCTGATATATTGGCCAAAATCTGGCGAAAATTTTCCGAATGCACAAAATTGGGCTTTGTAACAGGAGAACATGCCGTCGATAGAGATGGCACAAAGTAACGTCTCCGGAGAACAAATCAAAGAGCGAGAAGTGGCGCAGGTGTTTCGAGACAGTGACTGTTTCACGAAGAGACGCAGAATTTTCGAACACCTCTTGAAAGGCCTGCGCCTCTTATTTGCAACTTTAAGGCGATGCCTTTGAAGCTGAAATTTAGTATACCTCTTTCCACTTCATGTTCTCCTGATATATTGGCCAAAATCTGGCGTAAATTTTCAGAATGCACAGAATTGGGCTTTGTAACAGGAGAACATGCCGTCGAAAGAGATGGCACAAAGTAACGTCTCCGGAGGGCAAATCAATGATCGAGAAGTGGCGCAGATGTTTCGAGACAGTGACTGTTTAACGAAGAGTCGCACAATTTTCGAACGCCTCTTGAAAGGCCTGCGCCTCTGATTTGATACTTTTAAGCGATGCCTTTGAAGCTGAAATTTAGTATACCCCTTTCCACTTCATGTTCTCTTGATATATTGGCCAAAATTTAGCGAAAATTTTCAGAATGCACACAATTGGGCTTTGTAACAGGAGAACATGCCGTCGAAAGAGATGGCACAAAGTAACGTCTCCGGAGAGCAAATCAAAGAGCGAGATGTGGCGCAGATGTTTCGAGACAGTGACTGATTAACGAAGAGACGCAGAAATTTCGAACACCTCTTGAAAGGCCTGCGCCTCTTATTTGCAACTTTAAGGCGATGCCTTTGAAGCTGAAATTTAGTATACCTCTTTCCACTTCATGTTCTCCTGATATATTGGCCAAACTCAAGCAAAAATTTTCAGAATGCACAGAATTGGGCTTTGTAACAGGAGCACATGCCGTCGAAAGAAATGGCACAATGTAACGTCTCCGGAGAACAAATCAAAGAGCGAGAAGTGGCGCAGACGTTTCGGGACAGTGACTGTTTAACGAAGAAACGCAGAATTTTCGAACGACTCTTGAAAGGCCTGCGCCTCTTATTTGCAACTTTAAGGCGATGCATTTGAAGCTGAAATTTAGTATACCTCTTTCCACTTCATGTTCTCCTGATATATTGGCCAAAATCTAGCGAAAATTTTCAGAATGCATAAAATTGGGCTTTGTAACAGGAGAACATGCCGCCGAAAGAGATGGCACAATGTAACGTCTCCGGAGAGCAAATCAAAGAGCGAGATGTGGCGCAGATGTTTCGAGACAGTGGCTGATTAACGAAGAGACGCAGAATTTTCGAACACCTCTTGAAAGGCCTGCGCCCCTTATTTGCAACTTTAAGGTGATGCCTTTGAAGCTGAAATTTAGTATACCTCTTTCCACTTCATTTTCTCCTGATTTATTGGCGAAAATCTGGCGAAAATTTCGAGAATACACAAAATTGGGCTTTGTAACAGGAGAACATGCCGTCGAAAGAGATGGCACAAAGTAACGTCTCCGGAGAGCAAATCAAAAAGCGAGAAGTGGCGCAGATGTTTCGAGACAGTGACTGTTTCACGAAGAGACGCAGAATTTTCGAACACCTCTTGAAAGGCCTGCGCCTCTTATTTGCAACTTTAAGGCGATGCCTTTGAAGCTGAAATTTAGTATACCTCTTTCCACTTCATGTTCTCCTGATATATTGGCCAAAATCTGGCGTAAATTTTCAGAATGCACAGAATTGGGCTTTGTAACAGGAGAACATGCCGTCGAAAGAGATGGCACAAAGTAACGTCTCCGGAGGGCAAATCAATGATCGAGAAGTGACGCAGATGTTTCGAGACAGTGACTGTTTAACGAAGAGTCGCACAATTTTCGAACGCCTCTTGAAAGGCCTGCGCCTCTGATTTGATACTTTTAAGCGATGCCTTTGAAGCTGAAATTTAGTATACCCCTTTCCACTTCATGTTCTCTTGATATATTGGCCAAAATTTAGCGAAAATTTTCAGAATGCACACAATTGGGCTTTGTAACAGGAGAACATGCCGTCGAAAGAGATGGCACAAAGTAACGTCTCCGGAGAGCAAATCAAAGAGCGAGATGTGGCGCAGATGTTTCGAGACAGTGACTGATTAACGAAGAGACGCAGAATTTTCGAACACCTCTTGAAAGGCCTGCGCCTCTTATTTGCAACTTTAAGGCGATGCCTTTGAAGCTGAAATTTAGTATACCTCTTTCCACTTCATGTTCTCCTGATATATTGGCCAAACTCAAGCAAAAATTTTCAGAATGCACAGAATTGGGCTTTGTAACAGGAGCACATGCCGTCGAAAGAAATGGCACAATGTAACGTCTCCGGAGAGCAAATCAAAGAGCGAGTTGTGGCGCAGATGTTTCGAGACAGTGACTGTTTAACGAAGAGTCGCACAATTTTCGAACGCCTCTTGAAAGGCCTGCGCCTCTGATTTGATACTTTTAAGCGATGCCTTTGAAGCTGAAATTTAGTATACCTCTTTCCACTTCATGTTCTCCTGGTATATTAGCCAAAATCTAGCGAAAATTTTCCGAATGCACAAAATTGGGCTTTGTAACAGGAGAACATGCCGTCGAAAGAGATGGCACAAAGTAACGTCTCCGGAGAGCAAATCAAAGGGCGAGATGTGGCGCAGATGTTTCGAGACAGTGACTGTTTAACGAAGAAACGCAGAATTTTCGAACGACTCTTGAAAGGCCTGCGCCTCTTATTTGCAACTTTAAGGCGATGCCTTTGAAGCTGAAATTTAGTATACCTCTTTCCACTTCATTTTCTCCTGATATATTGGCCAAAATCTGGCGAAAATATCGAGAATACACAAAATTGAGCTTTGTAACAGGAGAACATGCAGTCGAAAGGGATGGAACAATATAACGTCTCCGGACAGCAAACGAAGAAGCGAGAAGTGGCGCAGGTGTTTCGAGACAGTGACTGTTTCACGAAGAGACGCAGAATTTTCGAAAGCCTCTTGAAAGGCCTGCGCCTCTTAATTGCAACTTTAAGGCGATGCCTTTGAAGCTGAAATTTAGTATACCTCTTTCCACTTCATGTTCTCCTGATATATTGGCCAAAATCTAGCGAAAATTTTCAGAATGCACAACATTGGGCTTTATAACAGGAGAACATGCCGTCGAAAGAGATGGCACAAAGTAACGTCTCCGGAGAGCAAATCAAGGAGCGAGAAGTGGCGCAGGTGTTTCGAGACAGTGACTGTTTAACGAAGAGATGCAGAATTTTCGAACGCCTCTTGAAAGGACTGCGCCTCTTATTTGATACTTTTAAGCGATGCCTTTGAAGCTGAAATTTAGTATACCTCTTTCCACTTCATTTTCTCCTGATTTATTGGCCAAAATCTGGCGAAAATTTCGAGAATACACAAAATTGGGCTTTGTAACAGGAGAACATGCCGTCGAAAGAGATGGAACAAAGTAATGTCTCCGGAGAGCAAAGCAAAGAGCGAGAAGTGGCGCAGATGTTTCGAGAGAGTGACTGTTTAACGAAGAGTCGCACAATTTTCGAACGCCTCTTGAAAGGCCTGCGCCTCTGATTTGATACTTTTAAGCGATGCCTTTGAAGCTGTAGTTTAGTATACCCCGTTCCACTTCATGTTCTCCTGATATATTGGCCAAAATCTGGCGAAAATTTTCCGAATGCACTAAATTGGGCTTTGTAACAGGAGAACATGCCGTCGATAGAGATGGCACAAAGTAACGTCTCCGGAGAACAAATCAAAGAGCGAGAAGTGGCGCAGACGTTTCGAGACAGTGACTGTTTAACGAAGAAACGCAGAATTTTTGAACGCCTCTTGAATGGACTGCGCCTCTTATTTGATACTTTTAAGCGATGCCTTTGAAGCTGAAATTTAGTATACCTCTTTCCACTTCATGTTCTCCTCATATATTGGCCAAAATCTGGCGTAAATTTTCAGAATGCACAGAATTGGGCTTTGTAACAGGAGAACATGCCGTCGAAAGAGATGGCACAAAGTAACGTCTCCGGAGGGCAAATCAATGATCGAGAAGTGGCGCAGATGTTTCGAGACAGTGACTGTTTAACGAAGAGTCGCACAATTTTCGAACGCCTCTTGAAAGGCCTGCGCCTCTGATTTGATACTTTTAAGCGATGCCTTTGAAGCTGTAGTTTAGTATACCCCGTTCCACTTCATGTTCTCCTGATATATTGGCCAAAATCTGGCGAAAATTTTCCGAATGCACAAAATTGGGCTTTGTAACAGGAGAACATGCCGTCGATAGAGATGGCACAAAGTAACGTCTCCGGAGAACAAATCAAAGAGCGAGAAGTGGCGCAGGTGTTTCGAGACAGTGACTGTTTCACGAAGAGACGCAGAATTTTCGAACACCTCTTGAAAGGCCTGCGCCTCTTATTTGCAACTTTAAGGCGATGCCTTTGAAGCTGAAATTTAGTATACCTCTTTCCACTTCATGTTCTCCTGATATATTGGCCAAAATCTGGCGTAAATTTTCAGAATGCACAGAATTGGGCTTTGTAACAGGAGAACATGCCGTCGAAAGAGATGGCACAAAGTAACGTCTCCGGAGGGCAAATCAATGATCGAGAAGTGGCGCAGATGTTTCGAGACAGTGACTGTTTAACGAAGAGTCGCACAATTTTCGAACGCCTCTTGAAAGGCCTGCGCCTCTGATTTGATACTTTTAAGCGATGCCTTTGAAGCTGAAATTTAGTATACCCCTTTCCACTTCATGTTCTCTTGATATATTGGCCAAAATTTAGCGAAAATTTTCAGAATGCACACAATTGGGCTTTGTAACAGGAGAACATGCCGTCGAAAGAGATGGCACAAAGTAACGTCTCCGGAGAGCAAATCAAAGAGCGAGATGTGGCGCAGATGTTTCGAGACAGTGACTGATTAACGAAGAGACGCAGAAATTTCGAACACCTCTTGAAAGGCCTGCGCCTCTTATTTGCAACTTTAAGGCGATGCCTTTGAAGCTGAAATTTAGTATACCTCTTTCCACTTCATGTTCTCCTGATATATTGGCCAAACTCAAGCAAAAATTTTCAGAATGCACAGAATTGGGCTTTGTAACAGGAGCACATGCCGTCGAAAGAAATGGCACAATGTAACGTCTCCGGAGAACAAATCAAAGAGCGAGAAGTGGCGCAGACGTTTCGGGACAGTGACTGTTTAACGAAGAAACGCAGAATTTTCGAACGACTCTTGAAAGGCCTGCGCCTCTTATTTGCAACTTTAAGGCGATGCATTTGAAGCTGAAATTTAGTATACCTCTTTCCACTTCATGTTCTCCTGATATATTGGCCAAAATCTAGCGAAAATTTTCAGAATGCATAAAATTGGGCTTTGTAACAGGAGAACATGCCGCCGAAAGAGATGGCACAATGTAACGTCTCCGGAGAGCAAATCAAAGAGCGAGATGTGGCGCAGATGTTTCGAGACAGTGGCTGATTAACGAAGAGACGCAGAATTTTCGAACACCTCTTGAAAGGCCTGCGCCCCTTATTTGCAACTTTAAGGTGATGCCTTTGAAGCTGAAATTTAGTATACCTCTTTCCACTTCATTTTCTCCTGATTTATTGGCGAAAATCTGGCGAAAATTTCGAGAATACACAAAATTGGGCTTTGTAACAGGAGAACATGCCGTCGAAAGAGATGGCACAAAGTAACGTCTCCGGAGAGCAAATCAAAAAGCGAGAAGTGGCGCAGATGTTTCGAGACAGTGACTGTTTCACGAAGAGACGCAGAATTTTCGAACACCTCTTGAAAGGCCTGCGCCTCTTATTTGCAACTTTAAGGCGATGCCTTTGAAGCTGAAATTTAGTATACCTCTTTCCACTTCATGTTCTCCTGATATATTGGCCAAAATCTGGCGTAAATTTTCAGAATGCACAGAATTGGGCTTTGTAACAGGAGAACATGCCGTCGAAAGAGATGGCACAAAGTAACGTCTCCGGAGGGCAAATCAATGATCGAGAAGTGACGCAGATGTTTCGAGACAGTGACTGTTTAACGAAGAGTCGCACAATTTTCGAACGCCTCTTGAAAGGCCTGCGCCTCTGATTTGATACTTTTAAGCGATGCCTTTGAAGCTGAAATTTAGTATACCCCTTTCCACTTCATGTTCTCTTGATATATTGGCCAAAATTTAGCGAAAATTTTCAGAATGCACACAATTGGGCTTTGTAACAGGAGAACATGCCGTCGAAAGAGATGGCACAAAGTAACGTCTCCGGAGAGCAAATCAAAGAGCGAGATGTGGCGCAGATGTTTCGAGACAGTGACTGATTAACGAAGAGACGCAGAATTTTCGAACACCTCTTGAAAGGCCTGCGCCTCTTATTTGCAACTTTAAGGCGATGCCTTTGAAGCTGAAATTTAGTATACCTCTTTCCACTTCATGTTCTCCTGATATATTGGCCAAACTCAAGCAAAAATTTTCAGAATGCACAGAATTGGGCTTTGTAACAGGAGCACATGCCGTCGAAAGAAATGGCACAATGTAACGTCTCCGGAGAGCAAATCAAAGAGCGAGTTGTGGCGCAGATGTTTCGAGACAGTGACTGTTTAACGAAGAGTCGCACAATTTTCGAACGCCTCTTGAAAGGCCTGCGCCTCTGATTTGATACTTTTAAGCGATGCCTTTGAAGCTGAAATTTAGTATACCTCTTTCCACTTCATGTTCTCCTGGTATATTAGCCAAAATCTAGCGAAAATTTTCCGAATGCACAAAATTGGGCTTTGTAACAGGAGAACATGCCGTCGAAAGAGATGGCACAAAGTAACGTCTCCGGAGAGCAAATCAAAGGGCGAGATGTGGCGCAGATGTTTCGAGACAGTGACTGTTTAACGAAGAAACGCAGAATTTTCGAACGACTCTTGAAAGGCCTGCGCCTCTTATTTGCAACTTTAAGGCGATGCCTTTGAAGCTGAAATTTAGTATACCTCTTTCCACTTCATTTTCTCCTGATATATTGGCCAAAATCTGGCGAAAATATCGAGAATACACAAAATTGAGCTTTGTAACAGGAGAACATGCAGTCGAAAGGGATGGAACAATATAACGTCTCCGGACAGCAAACGAAGAAGCGAGAAGTGGCGCAGGTGTTTCGAGACAGTGACTGTTTCACGAAGAGACGCAGAATTTTCGAAAGCCTCTTGAAAGGCCTGCGCCTCTTAATTGCAACTTTAAGGCGATGCCTTTGAAGCTGAAATTTAGTATACCTCTTTCCACTTCATGTTCTCCTGATATATTGGCCAAAATCTAGCGAAAATTTTCAGAATGCACAACATTGGGCTTTATAACAGGAGAACATGCCGTCGAAAGAGATGGCACAAAGTAACGTCTCCGGAGAGCAAATCAAGGAGCGAGAAGTGGCGCAGGTGTTTCGAGACAGTGACTGTTTAACGAAGAGATGCAGAATTTTCGAACGCCTCTTGAAAGGACTGCGCCTCTTATTTGATACTTTTAAGCGATGCCTTTGAAGCTGAAATTTAGTATACCTCTTTCCACTTCATTTTCTCCTGATTTATTGGCCAAAATCTGGCGAAAATTTCGAGAATACACAAAATTGGGCTTTGTAACAGGAGAACATGCCGTCGAAAGAGATGGAACAAAGTAATGTCTCCGGAGAGCAAAGCAAAGAGCGAGAAGTGGCGCAGATGTTTCGAGAGAGTGACTGTTTAACGAAGAGTCGCACAATTTTCGAACGCCTCTTGAAAGGCCTGCGCCTCTGATTTGATACTTTTAAGCGATGCCTTTGAAGCTGTAGTTTAGTATACCCCGTTCCACTTCATGTTCTCCTGATATATTGGCCAAAATCTGGCGAAAATTTTCAGAATGCACTAAATTGGGCTTTGTAACAGGAGAACATGCCGTCGATAGAGATGGCACAAAGTAACGTCTCCGGAGAACAAATCAAAGAGCGAGAAGTGGCGCAGACGTTTCGAGACAGTGACTGTTTAACGAAGAAACGCAGAATTTTTGAACGCCTCTTGAATGGACTGCGCCTCTTATTTGATACTTTTAAGCGATGCCTTTGAAGCTGAAATTTAGTATACCTCTTTCCACTTCATTTTCTCCTGATTTATTGGCCAAAATCTGGCGAAAATTTCGAGAATACACAAAATTGGGCTTTGTAACAGGAGAACATGCCGTCGAAAGAGATGGAACAAAGTAATGTCTCCGGAGAGCAAAGCAAAGAGCGAGAAGTGGCGCAGACGTTTCGAGACAGTGACTGTTTAACGAAGAGTCGCACAATTTTCGAACGCCTCTTGAAAGGCCTGCGCCTCTGATTTGATACTTTTAAGCGATGCCTTTGAAGCTGTAGTTTAGTATACCCCGTTCCACTTCATGTTCTCCTGATATATTGGCCAAAATCTGGCGAAAATTTTCCGAATGCACAAAATTGGGCTTTGTAACAGGAGAACATGCCGTCGATAGAGATGGCACAAAGTAACGTCTCCGGAGAACAAATCAAAGAGCGAGACGTGGCGCAGACGTTTCGAGACAGTGACTGATTAACGAAGAAACGCAGAATTTTCGAACGACTCTTGAAAGGCCTGCGCCTCTTATTTGCAACTTTAAGGCGATGCATTTGAAGCTGAAATTTAGTATACCTCTTTCCACTTCATGTTCTCCTGATATATTGGCCAAAATCTAGCGAAAATTTTCAGAATGCATAAAATTGGGCTTTGTAACAGGAGAACATGCCGTCGAAAGAGATGGCACAAAGTAACGTCTCCGGAGAGCAAATCAAAGAGCGAGATGTGGCGCAGATGTTTCGAGACAGTGGCTGATTAACGAAGAGACGCAGAATTTTCGAACACCTCTTGAAAGGCCTGCGCCTCTTATTTGCAACTTTAAGGTGATGCCTTTGAAGCTGAAATTTAGTATACCTCTTTCCACTTCATTTTCTCCTGATTTATTGGCGAAAATCTGGCGAAAATTTCGAGAATACACAAAATTGGGCTTTGTAACAGGAGAACATGCCGTCGAAAGAGATGGCACAATGTAACGTCTCCGGAGAGCAAATCAAAAAGCGAGAAGTGGCGCAGATGTTTCGAGACAGTGACTGTTTCACGAAGAGACGCAGAATTTTCGAACGCCTCTTGAAAGGCCTGCGCCTCTTAATTGCAAATTTAAGGCGATGCCTTTGAAGCTGAAAATTAGTATACCTCTTTCCACTTCATGTTCTCCTGATATATTGGCCAAAATCTGGCGAAAATTTTCCGAATGCACAAAATTGGGCTTTGTAACAGAAGAACATGCCGTCGAAAGAGATGGCACAAAGTAACGTCTCCGGAGAGCAAATCAAAGTGCGAGATGTGGCGCAGATGTTTCGAGACAGTGACTGTTTAACGAAGAAACGCAGAATTTTCGAACGACTCTAGAAAGGCCTGCGCCTCTTATTTGCAACTTTAAGGCGATGCCTTTGAAGCTGAAATTTAGTATACCTCTTTCCACTTCATTTTCTCCTGATATATTGGCCAAAATCTGGCGAAAATATCGAGAATACACAAAATTGAGCTTTGTAACAGGAGAACATGCCGTCGAAAGAGATGGAACAATATAACGTCTCCGGACAGCAAACGAAGGAGCGAGAAGTGGCGCAGGTGTTTCGAGACAGTGACTGTTTCACGAAGAGACGCAGAATTTTCGAACGCCTCTT
>NW_027487247.1:0-16614 GCF_050908995.1 Andrena cerasifolii | reverse complement strand
TTTACCTACTTTTTCTCTATTTATTTACCTATTTTTTCTCTAGTTACTTACCTCTTTATTCTGTATTTATTTACCTCCTTTGTATTCTCTACTTCATTACCTATTTTTCACTATTGATTTATCTATTTTTTTCTCTAATTTATTTACAAATTTTTTCTCTGTTTATTTACCTATTTTTTCCTCTAATTTATTTATCTATTTTTTTCTCTAATTTATTTACCTATTTTTCTCTATTTATTTATCTATTTTTTCTGTATTTATTTACCTACTTTGTTTTCTGTACTTCATTACCTATTTTTCTCTATTTATTTGCCTATTTTTTTCTCTAAATTATTTACCTATTTTTGTCTATTTATTTACCTATTTTCTATATTTATTTACCTCCTTTCTATTCTCTACTTCATTACCTATTTTTCACTATTTCTTTATCTATTTTTTTCTCTAATTTATTTACTATTTTTTTCTCTAATTTATTTACCTATTTTTTCTCTATTTATTTACCTGCTTTGTTTTCTCTATTTATTTACCTTTTTTCCCTCTATTTATATACCTATTTATTTTAATTAGCTATTTTTCTCTATTTATACACCTATTTTTTCTCTAGTTTATTTACCTCTTTTTTCTGTATTTATTTACCTACTTTGTTTTCTCTACTTACTTAACTATTTTTTCTCTAGTTATTTACCTCTTTTTTCTGTATTTATTTACCTACTTTGTTTTCTCTACTTCATTACCTATTTTTCTCTATTTATTTGCCTATTTCTTTCTCTAAATTATGTACCTATTTTTCTCTATTTATTTACCTATTTTCTGTTTTTATTTACCTCCTTTGTATTCTCTACTTCATTACCTATTTTTCACTATTTCTTTATCTATTTTTTTCTGTAATTTATTTACCTATTTTTTCTCTGTTTATTTAGCTACATTTTCTCTATTATATTTACCTACTTTTTCTCTATTTATTTACCTATTTTTTCTCTAGTTACTTACCTCTTTATTCTGTATTTATTTACCTCCTTTGTATTCTCTACTTCATTACCTATTTTTCACTATTGATTTATCTATTTTTTTCTCTAATTTATTTACAAATTTTTTCTCTGTTTATTTACCTATTTTTTCCTCTAATTTATTTATCTATTTTTTTCTCTAATTTATTTACCTATTTTTCTCTATTTATTTATCTATTTTTTCTGTATTTATTTACCTACTTCGTTTTCTGTACTTCATTACCTATTTTTCTCTATTTATTTGCCTATTTTCTTCTCTAAATTATTTACCTATTTTTGTCTATTTATTTACCTATTTTCTATATTTATTTACCTCCTTTCTATTCTCTACTTCATTACCTATTTTTCACTATTTCTTTATCTATTTTTTTCTCTAATTTATTTACTATTTTTTTCTCTAATTTATTTACCTATTTTTTCTCTATTTATTTACCTGCTTTGTTTTCCCTATTTATTTACCTTTTTTCCCTCTATTTATATACCTATTTATTTTAATTAGCTATTTTTCTCTATTTATACACCTATTTTTTCTCTAGTTTATTTACCTCTTTTTTCTGTATTTATTTACCTACTTTGTTTTCTCTACTTACTTAACTATTTTTCTCTAGTTATTTACCTCTTTTTTCTGTATTTATTTACCTACTTTGTTTTCTCTACTTCATTACCTATTTTTCTCTATTTATTTGCCTATTTTTTTCTCTAAATTATGTACCTATTTTTCTCTATTTATTTACCTATTTTCTGTTTTTATTTACCTCCTTTGTATTCTCTACTTCATTACCTATTTTTCACTATTTCTTTATCTATTTTTTTCTGTAATTTATTTACCTATTTTTTCTCTGTTTATTTAGCTACATTTTCTCTATTATATTTACCTACTTTTTCTCTATTTATTTACCTATTTTTTCTCTAGTTACTTACCTCTTTATTCTGTATTTATTTACCTCCTTTGTATTCTCTACTTCATTACCTATTTTTCACTATTGATTTATCTATTTTTTTCTCTAATTTATTTACAAATTTTTTCTCTGTTTATTTACCTATTTTTTCCTCTAATTTATTTATCTATTTTTTTCTCTAATTTATTTACCTATTTTTCTCTATTTATTTATCTATTTTTTCTGTATTTATTTACCTACTTCGTTTTCTGTACTTCATTACCTATTTTTCTCTATTTATTTGCCTATTTTCTTCTCTAAATTATTTACCTATTTTTGTCTATTTATTTACCTATTTTCTATATTTATTTACCTCCTTTCTATTCTCTACTTCATTACCTATTTTTCACTATTTCTTTATCTATTTTTTTCTCTAATTTATTTACTATTTTTTTCTCTAATTTATTTACCTATTTTTTCTCTATTTATTTACCTGCTTTGTTTTCTCTATTTATTTACCTTTTTTCCCTCTATTTATATACCTATTTATTTTAATTAGCTATTTTTCTCTATTTATACACCTATTTTTTCTCTAGTTTATTTACCTCTTTTTTCTGTATTTATTTACCTACTTTGTTTTCTCTGTTTATTTACCTATTTTTTCCTCTAATTTATTTACCAATTTTTTATTTACCTTTTTTCCTTTGGTTTATTTACCTATTTTTCTCTATTTATACACCTATTTTTTCTCTACCTAATTTACCTATTTTTCTGTATTTATTTACCTATTTGTTCTCTATTTATTTGCCTCTTTTGTTTTCTCTATTTATTTACCTATTTTTCTCTAGATAATTTACCTATTTTTTCTCTATTCATTTACTTTTTTCTATTTATTTACCTCTTTCCTTCTCTAATTTATACACCTATATTTTCTCTATTTATTTACCTATTTTTCTCTATTTATTTACCTATTCTTTCTCTAGTCATTTACCTATATTTTCTCTCATTTATTTTCCTATTTTTTCTCTGTTTATTTACCTATTTTTTCCTTTAATTTCTTTACATATTTTTTTATTTACCTTTATTTCTTTGATTTATTTAGCTATTTATCTGTATTTATACACCCATTTTTCTCCAGATAATTTACCTATTTTTTCTCTATTTATTTTCCTATTTTTTCTCTATTTGTTTACCTCTTTTGTTTTCTCTACTTATTTACCTATTTTTCTCTGTTTATTTACCTATTTTTCCCTATTTTATTTACCTATTTTTTCTCTATTTATTTACCTCTTTTGTTTTCTCTATTTACTTAACTATTTTTTCTCTAGTTATTTACCTCTTTTTTCTGTATTTATTTACCTACTTTGTTTTCTCTACTTCATTACCTATTTTTCTCTATTTATTTGCCTATTTTTTCTCTAAATTATTTACCTATTTTTGTCTATTTATTTACCTATTTTCTGTATTTATTTACCTCGTTTGTATTCTCTACTTCATTACCTATTTTTCACTATTTCTTTATCTATTTTTTTCTCTAATTTATTTACAAATTTTTTCTTTGTTTATTTACCTATTTTTTCCTCTAATTTATTTATCTATTTTTTTCTCTAATTTATTTACCTATTTTTCTCTATTTATTTATCTATTTTTTCTGTATTTATTTACCTACTTTGTTTTCTGTACTTCATTACCTATTTTTCACTATTTCTTTATATATTTTTTTCTCTAATTTATTTACAAATTTTTTCTTTGTTTATTTACCTATTTTTTCCTCTAATTTATTTATCTATTTTTTCTCTAATTTATTTACCTATTTTTGTCTACTTATTTACCTATTTTCTGTATTTATTTACCTCGTTTGTATTCTCTACTTCATTACCTATTTTTCACTATTTCTTTATATATTTTTTTCTCTAATTTATTTACAAATTTTTTCTTTGTTTATTTACCTATTTTTTCCTCTAATTTATTTATCTATTTTTTCTCTAATTTATTTACCTATTTTTCTCTATTTATTTATCTATTTTTTCTGTATTTATTTACCTACTTTGTTTTCTGTACTTCATTACCTATTTTTCTCTATTTATTTGCCTATTTTCTTCTCTAAATTATTTACCTATTTTTGTCTATTCATTTACTTTTTTCTATTTATTTACCTCTTTCTTTCTCTAATTTATACACCTATATTTTCTCTACTTCATTACCTATTTTTCTCTATTTATTTGCCTATTTTTTCTCTAAATTATTTACCTATTTTTGTCTATTTATTTACCTATTTTCTGTATTTATTTACCTCGTTTGTATTCTCTACTTCATTACCTATTTTTCACTATTTCTTTATCTATTTTTTTCTCTAATTTATTTACAAATTTTTTCTTTGTTTATTTACCTATTTTTTCCTCTAATTTATTTACCTATTTTTTCCTCTAATTTATTTATCTATTTTTTCTCTAATTTATTTACCTATTTTTCTCTATTTATTTACCTCTTTTGTTTTCTCTATTTACTTAACTATTTTTTCTCTAGTTATTTACCTCTTTTTTCTGTATTTATTTACCTCTTTTGTTTTCTCTATTTACTTAACTATTTTTTCTCTAGTTATTTACCTCTTTTTTCTGTATTTATTTACCTACTTTGTTTTCTCTACTTCATTACCTATTTTTCTCTATTTATTTGCCTATTTTTTTCTCTAAATTATGTACCTATTTTTCTCTATTTATTTACCTATTTTCTGTTTTTATTTACCTCCTTTGTATTCTCTACTTCATTACCTATTTTTCACTATTTCTTTATCTATTTTTTTCTGTAATTTATTTACCTATTTTTTCTCTGTTTATTTAGCTACTTTTTCTCTATTATATTTACCTACTTTTTCTCTATTTATTTACCTATTTTTTCTCTAGATACTTACCTCTTTTTTCTGTATTTATTTACCTCCTTTGTATTCTCTACTTCATTACCTATTTTTCACTATTGATTTATCTATTTTTTTCTCTAATTTATTTACAAATTTTTTCTCTGTTTATTTACCTATTTTTTCCTGTAATTTATTTATCTATTTTTTTCTCTAATTTATTTACCTATTTTTCTCTATTTATTTATCTATTTTTTCTGTATTTATTTACCTACTTTGTTTTCTGTACTTCATTACCTATTTTTCTCTATTTATTTGCCTATTTTCTTCTCTAAATTATTTACCTATTTTTGTCTATTTATTTACCTATTTTCTATATTTATTTACCTCCTTTGTATTCTCTACTTCATTACCTATTTTTCACTATTTCTTTATCTATTTTTTTCTCTAATTTATTTACTATTTTTTTCTCTAATTTATTTACCTATTTTTTCTCTATTTATTTACCTGCTTTGTTTTCTCTATTTATTTACCTTTTTTCCCTCTATTTATTTACCTATTTTTTTTAATTAGCTATTTTTCTCTATTTATACACCTATTTTTTCTCTAGTTTATTTACCTCTTTTTTTCTGTATTTATTTACCTACTTTGTTTTCTCTACTTCATTACCTATTTTTCACTATTGATTTATCTATTTTTTTCTCTAATTTATTTACAAATTTTTTCTCTGTTTATTTACCTATTTTTTCCTCTAATTTATTTATCTATTTTTTTCTCTAATTTATTTACCTATTTTTCTCTATTTATTTATCTATTTTTTCTGTATTTATTTACCTACTTTGTTTTCTGTACTTCATTACCTATTTTTCTCTATTTATTTGCCTATTTTCTTCTCTAAATTATTTACCTATTTTTGTCTATTTATTTACCTATTTTCTATATTTATTTACCTCCTTTCTATTCTCTACTTCATTACCTATTTTTCACTATTTCTTTATCTATTTTTTTCTCTAATTTATTTACTATTTTTTTCTCTAATTTATTTACCTATTTTTTCCTCTAATTTATTTACCAATTTTTTATTTACCTTTTTTCCTTTTGTTTATTTACCTATTTTTCTCTATTTATACACCTATTTTTTCTCTACCTAATTTACCTATTTTTCTGTATTTATTTACCTATTTGTTCTCTATTTATTTGCCTCTTTTGTTTTCTCTATTTATTTACCTATTTTTCTCTAGATAATTTACCTATTTTTTCTCTATTTATTTACCTATTTTTCCTCTATTTATTTTCGAATTTTTTCTCTATTCATTTACTTTTTTCTATTTATTTACCTCTTTCTTTCTCTAATTTATACACCTATATTTTCTCTATTTATTTACCTCTTTTTTCTGTATTTATTTACCTACTTTGTTTTCTCTACTTACTTAACTATTTTTTCTCTAGTTATTTACCTCTTTTTTCTGTATTTATTTACCTACTTTGTTTTCTCTACTTCATTACCTATTTTTCTCTATTTATTTGCCTATTTCTTTCTCTAAATTATGTACCTATTTTTCTCTATTTATTTACCTATTTTCTGTTTTTATTTACCTCCTTTGTATTCTCTACTTCATTACCTATTTTTCACTATTTCTTTATCTATTTTTTTCTGTAATTTATTTACCTATTTTTTCTCTGTTTATTTAGCTACATTTTCTCTATTATATTTACCTACTTTTTCTCTATTTATTTACCTATTTTTTCTCTAGTTACTTACCTCTTTATTCTGTATTTATTTACCTCCTTTGTATTCTCTACTTCATTACCTATTTTTCACTATTGATTTATCTATTTTTTTCTCTAATTTATTTACAAATTTTTTCTCTGTTTATTTACCTATTTTTTCCTCTAATTTATTTATCTATTTTTTTCTCTAATTTATTTACCTATTTTTCTCTATTTATTTATCTATTTTTTCTGTATTTATTTACCTACTTCGTTTTCTGTACTTCATTACCTATTTTTCTCTATTTATTTGCCTATTTTCTTCTCTAAATTATTTACCTATTTTTGTCTATTTATTTACCTATTTTCTATATTTATTTACCTCCTTTCTATTCTCTACTTCATTACCTATTTTTCACTATTTCTTTATCTATTTTTTTCTCTAATTTATTTACTATTTTTTTCTCTAATTTATTTACCTATTTTTTCTCTATTTATTTACCTGCTTTGTTTTCCCTATTTATTTACCTTTTTTCCCTCTATTTATATACCTATTTATTTTAATTAGCTATTTTTCTCTATTTATACACCTATTTTTTCTCTAGTTTATTTACCTCTTTTTTCTGTATTTATTTACCTACTTTGTTTTCTCTACTTACTTAACTATTTTTCTCTAGTTATTTACCTCTTTTTTCTGTATTTATTTACCTACTTTGTTTTCTCTACTTCATTACCTATTTTTCTCTATTTATTTGCCTATTTTTTTCTCTAAATTATGTACCTATTTTTCTCTATTTATTTACCTATTTTCTGTTTTTATTTACCTCCTTTGTATTCTCTACTTCATTACCTATTTTTCACTATTTCTTTATCTATTTTTTTCTGTAATTTATTTACCTATTTTTTCTCTGTTTATTTAGCTACATTTTCTCTATTATATTTACCTACTTTTTCTCTATTTATTTACCTATTTTTTCTCTAGTTACTTACCTCTTTATTCTGTATTTATTTACCTCCTTTGTATTCTCTACTTCATTACCTATTTTTCACTATTGATTTATCTATTTTTTTCTCTAATTTATTTACAAATTTTTTCTCTGTTTATTTACCTATTTTTTCCTCTAATTTATTTATCTATTTTTTTCTCTAATTTATTTACCTATTTTTCTCTATTTATTTATCTATTTTTTCTGTATTTATTTACCTACTTCGTTTTCTGTACTTCATTACCTATTTTTCTCTATTTATTTGCCTATTTTCTTCTCTAAATTATTTACCTATTTTTGTCTATTTATTTACCTATTTTCTATATTTATTTACCTCCTTTCTATTCTCTACTTCATTACCTATTTTTCACTATTTCTTTATCTATTTTTTTCTCTAATTTATTTACTATTTTTTTCTCTAATTTATTTACCTATTTTTTCTCTATTTATTTACCTGCTTTGTTTTCTCTATTTATTTACCTTTTTTCCCTCTATTTATATACCTATTTATTTTAATTAGCTATTTTTCTCTATTTATACACCTATTTTTTCTCTAGTTTATTTACCTCTTTTTTCTGTATTTATTTACCTACTTTGTTTTCTCTGTTTATTTACCTATTTTTTCCTCTAATTTATTTACCAATTTTTTATTTACCTTTTTTCCTTTGGTTTATTTACCTATTTTTCTCTATTTATACACCTATTTTTTCTCTACCTAATTTACCTATTTTTCTGTATTTATTTACCTATTTGTTCTCTATTTATTTGCCTCTTTTGTTTTCTCTATTTATTTACCTATTTTTCTCTAGATAATTTACCTATTTTTTCTCTATTCATTTACTTTTTTCTATTTATTTACCTCTTTCCTTCTCTAATTTATACACCTATATTTTCTCTATTTATTTACCTATTTTTCTCTATTTATTTACCTATTCTTTCTCTAGTCATTTACCTATATTTTCTCTCATTTATTTTCCTATTTTTTCTCTGTTTATTTACCTATTTTTTCCTTTAATTTCTTTACATATTTTTTTATTTACCTTTATTTCTTTGATTTATTTAGCTATTTATCTGTATTTATACACCCATTTTTTCTCCAGATAATTTACCTATTTTTTCTCTATTTATTTTCCTATTTTTTCTCTATTTGTTTACCTCTTTTGTTTTCTCTACTTATTTACCTATTTTTCTCTGTTTATTTACCTATTTTTCCCTATTTTATTTACCTATTTTTTCTCTATTTATTTACCTCTTTTGTTTTCTCTATTTACTTAACTATTTTTTCTCTAGTTATTTACCTCTTTTTTCTGTATTTATTTACCTACTTTGTTTTCTCTACTTCATTACCTATTTTTCTCTATTTATTTGCCTATTTTTTCTCTAAATTATTTACCTATTTTTGTCTATTTATTTACCTATTTTCTGTATTTATTTACCTCGTTTGTATTCTCTACTTCATTACCTATTTTTCACTATTTCTTTATCTATTTTTTTCTCTAATTTATTTACAAATTTTTTCTTTGTTTATTTACCTATTTTTTCCTCTAATTTATTTATCTATTTTTTTCTCTAATTTATTTACCTATTTTTCTCTATTTATTTATCTATTTTTTCTGTATTTATTTACCTACTTTGTTTTCTGTACTTCATTACCTATTTTTCACTATTTCTTTATATATTTTTTTCTCTAATTTATTTACAAATTTTTTCTTTGTTTATTTACCTATTTTTTCCTCTAATTTATTTATCTATTTTTTCTCTAATTTATTTACCTATTTTTGTCTACTTATTTACCTATTTTCTGTATTTATTTACCTCGTTTGTATTCTCTACTTCATTACCTATTTTTCACTATTTCTTTATATATTTTTTTCTCTAATTTATTTACAAATTTTTTCTTTGTTTATTTACCTATTTTTTCCTCTAATTTATTTATCTATTTTTTCTCTAATTTATTTACCTATTTTTCTCTATTTATTTATCTATTTTTTCTGTATTTATTTACCTACTTTGTTTTCTGTACTTCATTACCTATTTTTCTCTATTTATTTGCCTATTTTCTTCTCTAAATTATTTACCTATTTTTGTCTATTCATTTACTTTTTTCTATTTATTTACCTCTTTCTTTCTCTAATTTATACACCTATATTTTCTCTACTTCATTACCTATTTTTCTCTATTTATTTGCCTATTTTTTCTCTAAATTATTTACCTATTTTTGTCTATTTATTTACCTATTTTCTGTATTTATTTACCTCGTTTGTATTCTCTACTTCATTACCTATTTTTCACTATTTCTTTATCTATTTTTTTCTCTAATTTATTTACAAATTTTTTCTTTGTTTATTTACCTATTTTTTCCTCTAATTTATTTACCTATTTTTTCCTCTAATTTATTTATCTATTTTTTCTCTAATTTATTTACCTATTTTTCTCTATTTATTTACCTCTTTTGTTTTCTCTATTTACTTAACTATTTTTTCTCTAGTTATTTACCTCTTTTTTCTGTATTTATTTACCTCTTTTGTTTTCTCTATTTACTTAACTATTTTTTCTCTAGTTATTTACCTCTTTTTTCTGTATTTATTTACCTACTTTGTTTTCTCTACTTCATTACCTATTTTTCTCTATTTATTTGCCTATTTTTTTCTCTAAATTATGTACCTATTTTTCTCTATTTATTTACCTATTTTCTGTTTTTATTTACCTCCTTTGTATTCTCTACTTCATTACCTATTTTTCACTATTTCTTTATCTATTTTTTTCTGTAATTTATTTACCTATTTTTTCTCTGTTTATTTAGCTACTTTTTCTCTATTATATTTACCTACTTTTTCTCTATTTATTTACCTATTTTTTCTCTAGATACTTACCTCTTTTTTCTGTATTTATTTACCTCCTTTGTATTCTCTACTTCATTACCTATTTTTCACTATTGATTTATCTATTTTTTTCTCTAATTTATTTACAAATTTTTTCTCTGTTTATTTACCTATTTTTTCCTGTAATTTATTTATCTATTTTTTTCTCTAATTTATTTACCTATTTTTCTCTATTTATTTATCTATTTTTTCTGTATTTATTTACCTACTTTGTTTTCTGTACTTCATTACCTATTTTTCTCTATTTATTTGCCTATTTTCTTCTCTAAATTATTTACCTATTTTTGTCTATTTATTTACCTATTTTCTATATTTATTTACCTCCTTTGTATTCTCTACTTCATTACCTATTTTTCACTATTTCTTTATCTATTTTTTTCTCTAATTTATTTACTATTTTTTTCTCTAATTTATTTACCTATTTTTTCTCTATTTATTTACCTGCTTTGTTTTCTCTATTTATTTACCTTTTTTCCCTCTATTTATTTACCTATTTTTTTTAATTAGCTATTTTTCTCTATTTATACACCTATTTTTTCTCTAGTTTATTTACCTCTTTTTTTCTGTATTTATTTACCTACTTTGTTTTCTCTACTTCATTACCTATTTTTCACTATTGATTTATCTATTTTTTTCTCTAATTTATTTACAAATTTTTTCTCTGTTTATTTACCTATTTTTTCCTCTAATTTATTTATCTATTTTTTTCTCTAATTTATTTACCTATTTTTCTCTATTTATTTATCTATTTTTTCTGTATTTATTTACCTACTTTGTTTTCTGTACTTCATTACCTATTTTTCTCTATTTATTTGCCTATTTTCTTCTCTAAATTATTTACCTATTTTTGTCTATTTATTTACCTATTTTCTATATTTATTTACCTCCTTTCTATTCTCTACTTCATTACCTATTTTTCACTATTTCTTTATCTATTTTTTTCTCTAATTTATTTACTATTTTTTTCTCTAATTTATTTACCTATTTTTTCCTCTAATTTATTTACCAATTTTTTATTTACCTTTTTTCCTTTTGTTTATTTACCTATTTTTCTCTATTTATACACCTATTTTTTCTCTACCTAATTTACCTATTTTTCTGTATTTATTTACCTATTTGTTCTCTATTTATTTGCCTCTTTTGTTTTCTCTATTTATTTACCTATTTTTCTCTAGATAATTTACCTATTTTTTCTCTATTTATTTACCTATTTTTCCTCTATTTATTTTCGAATTTTTTCTCTATTCATTTACTTTTTTCTATTTATTTACCTCTTTCTTTCTCTAATTTATACACCTATATTTTCTCTATTTATTTACCTATTTTTCTCTATTTATTTACCTATTCTTTCTCTAGTCATTTACCTATATTTTCTCTCATTTATTTTCCTATTTTTCTCTGTTTATTTACCTATTTTTTCCTTTAATTTCTTTACATATTTTTTTATTTACCTTTATTTCTTTGATTTATTTAGCTATTTATCTGTATTTATACACCCATTTTTTCTCCAGATAATTTACCTATTTGTTCTCTATTTATTTGCCTCTTTTGTTTTCTCTATTTATTTACCTATTTTTCTCTAGATAATTTACCTATTTTTTCTCTATTCATTTACTTTTTTCTATTTATTTACCTCTTTCCTTCTCTAATTTATACACCTATATTTTCTCTATTTATTTACCTATTTTTCTCTATTTATTTACCTATTCTTTCTCTAGTCATTTACCTATATTTTCTCTCATTTATTTTCCTATTTTTTCTCTGTTTATTTACCTATTTTTTCCTTTAATTTCTTTACATATTTTTTTATTTACCTTTATTTCTTTGATTTATTTAGCTATTTATCTGTATTTATACACCCATTTTTTCTCCAGATAATTTACCTATTTTTTCTCTATTTATTTTCCTATTTTTTCTCTATTTGTTTACCTCTTTTGTTTTCTCTACTTATTTACCTATTTTTCTCTGTTTATTTACCTATTTTTCCCTATTTTATTTACCTATTTTTTCTCTATTTATTTACCTCTTTTGTTTTCTCTATTTACTTAACTATTTTTTCTCTAGTTATTTACCTCTTTTTTCTGTATTTATTTACCTACTTTGTTTTCTCTACTTCATTACCTATTTTTCTCTATTTATTTGCCTATTTTTTCTCTAAATTATTTACCTATTTTTGTCTATTTATTTACCTATTTTCTGTATTTATTTACCTCGTTTGTATTCTCTACTTCATTACCTATTTTTCACTATTTCTTTATCTATTTTTTTCTCTAATTTATTTACAAATTTTTTCTTTGTTTATTTACCTATTTTTTCCTCTAATTTATTTATCTATTTTTTTCTCTAATTTATTTACCTATTTTTCTCTATTTATTTATCTATTTTTTCTGTATTTATTTACCTACTTTGTTTTCTGTACTTCATTACCTATTTTTCACTATTTCTTTATATATTTTTTTCTCTAATTTATTTACAAATTTTTTCTTTGTTTATTTACCTATTTTTTCCTCTAATTTATTTATCTATTTTTTCTCTAATTTATTTACCTATTTTTGTCTACTTATTTACCTATTTTCTGTATTTATTTACCTCGTTTGTATTCTCTACTTCATTACCTATTTTTCACTATTTCTTTATATATTTTTTTCTCTAATTTATTTACAAATTTTTTCTTTGTTTATTTACCTATTTTTTCCTCTAATTTATTTATCTATTTTTTCTCTAATTTATTTACCTATTTTTCTCTATTTATTTATCTATTTTTTCTGTATTTATTTACCTACTTTGTTTTCTGTACTTCATTACCTATTTTTCTCTATTTATTTGCCTATTTTCTTCTCTAAATTATTTACCTATTTTTGTCTATTCATTTACTTTTTTCTATTTATTTACCTCTTTCTTTCTCTAATTTATACACCTATATTTTCTCTACTTCATTACCTATTTTTCTCTATTTATTTGCCTATTTTTTCTCTAAATTATTTACCTATTTTTGTCTATTTATTTACCTATTTTCTGTATTTATTTACCTCGTTTGTATTCTCTACTTCATTACCTATTTTTCACTATTTCTTTATCTATTTTTTTCTCTAATTTATTTACAAATTTTTTCTTTGTTTATTTACCTATTTTTTCCTCTAATTTATTTACCTATTTTTTCCTCTAATTTATTTATCTATTTTTTCTCTAATTTATTTACCTATTTTTCTCTATTTATTTACCTCTTTTGTTTTCTCTATTTACTTAACTATTTTTTCTCTAGTTATTTACCTCTTTTTTCTGTATTTATTTACCTCTTTTGTTTTCTCTATTTACTTAACTATTTTTTCTCTAGTTATTTACCTCTTTTTTCTGTATTTATTTACCTACTTTGTTTTCTCTACTTCATTACCTATTTTTCTCTATTTATTTGCCTATTTTTTTCTCTAAATTATGTACCTATTTTTCTCTATTTATTTACCTATTTTCTGTTTTTATTTACCTCCTTTGTATTCTCTACTTCATTACCTATTTTTCACTATTTCTTTATCTATTTTTTTCTGTAATTTATTTACCTATTTTTTCTCTGTTTATTTAGCTACTTTTTCTCTATTATATTTACCTACTTTTTCTCTATTTATTTACCTATTTTTTCTCTAGATACTTACCTCTTTTTTCTGTATTTATTTACCTCCTTTGTATTCTCTACTTCATTACCTATTTTTCACTATTGATTTATCTATTTTTTTCTCTAATTTATTTACAAATTTTTTCTCTGTTTATTTACCTATTTTTTCCTGTAATTTATTTATCTATTTTTTTCTCTAATTTATTTACCTATTTTTCTCTATTTATTTATCTATTTTTTCTGTATTTATTTACCTACTTTGTTTTCTGTACTTCATTACCTATTTTTCTCTATTTATTTGCCTACTTTCTTCTCTAAATTATTTACCTATTTTTGTCTATTTATTTACCTATTTTCTATATTTATTTACCTCCTTTGTATTCTCTACTTCATTACCTATTTTTCACTATTTCTTTATCTATTTTTTTCTCTAATTTATTTACTATTTTTTTCTCTAATTTATTTACCTATTTTTTCTCTATTTATTTACCTGCTTTGTTTTCTCTATTTATTTACCTTTTTTCCCTCTATTTATTTACCTATTTTTTTTAATTAGCTATTTTTCTCTATTTATACACCTATTTTTTCTCTAGTTTATTTACCTCTTTTTTTCTGTATTTATTTACCTACTTTGTTTTCTCTACTTCATTACCTATTTTTCACTATTGATTTATCTATTTTTTTCTCTAATTTATTTACAAATTTTTTCTCTGTTTATTTACCTATTTTTTCCTCTAATTTATTTATCTATTTTTTTCTCTAATTTATTTACCTATTTTTCTCTATTTATTTATCTATTTTTTCTGTATTTATTTACCTACTTTGTTTTCTGTACTTCATTACCTATTTTTCTCTATTTATTTGCCTATTTTCTTCTCTAAATTATTTACCTATTTTTGTCTATTTATTTACCTATTTTCTATATTTATTTACCTCCTTTCTATTCTCTACTTCATTACCTATTTTTCACTATTTCTTTATCTATTTTTTTCTCTAATTTATTTACTATTTTTTTCTCTAATTTATTTACCTATTTTTTCCTCTAATTTATTTACCAATTTTTTATTTACCTTTTTTCCTTTTGTTTATTTACCTATTTTTCTCTATTTATACACCTATTTTTTCTCTACCTAATTTACCTATTTTTCTGTATTTATTTACCTATTTGTTCTCTATTTATTTGCCTCTTTTGTTTTCTCTATTTATTTACCTATTTTTCTCTAGATAATTTACCTATTTTTTCTCTATTTATTTACCTATTTTTCCTCTATTTATTTTCGAATTTTTTCTCTATTCATTTACTTTTTTCTATTTATTTACCTCTTTCTTTCTCTAATTTATACACCTATATTTTCTCTATTTATTTACCTATTTTTCTCTATTTATTTACCTATTCTTTCTCTAGTCATTTACCTATATTTTCTCTCATTTATTTTCCTATTTTTCTCTGTTTATTTACCTATTTTTTCCTTTAATTTCTTTACATATTTTTTTATTTACCTTTATTTCTTTGATTTATTTAGCTATTTATCTGTATTTATACACCCATTTTTTCTCCAGATAATTTACCTATTTTTTCTCTATTTATTTTCCTATTTTTTCTCTATTTGTTTACCTCTTTTGTTTTCTCTACTTATTTACCTATTTTTCTCTGTTTATTTACCTATTTTTCCCTATTTTATTTACCTATTTTTTCTCTATTTATTTACCTCTTTTGTTTTCTCTATTTACTTAACTATTTTTTCTCTAGTTATTTACCTCTTTTTTCTGTATTTATTTACCTACTTTGTTTTCTCTACTTCATTACCTATTTTTCTCTATTTATTTGCCTATTTTTTCTCTAAATTATTTACCTATTTTTGTCTATTTATTTACCTATTTTCTGTATTTATTTACCTCGTTTGTATTCTCTACTTCATTACCTATTTTTCACTATTTCTTTATCTATTTTTTTCTCTAATTTATTTACAAATTTTTTCTTTGTTTATTTACCTATTTTTTCCTCTAATTTATTTATCTATTTTTTTCTCTAATTTATTTACCTATTTTTCTCTATTTATTTATCTATTTTTTCTGTATTTATTTACCTACTTTGTTTTCTGTACTTCATTACCTATTTTTCACTATTTCTTTATATATTTTTTTCTCTAATTTATTTACAAATTTTTTCTTTGTTTATTTACCTATTTTTTCCTCTAATTTATTTATCTATTTTTTCTCTAATTTATTTACCTATTTTTGTCTACTTATTTACCTATTTTCTGTATTTATTTACCTCGTTTGTATTCTCTACTTCATTACCTATTTTTCACTATTTCTTTATATATTTTTTTCTCTAATTTATTTACAAATTTTTTCTTTGTTTATTTACCTATTTTTTCCTCTAATTTATTTATCTATTTTTTCTCTAATTTATTTACCTATTTTTCTCTATTTATTTATCTATTTTTTCTGTATTTATTTACCTACTTTGTTTTCTGTACTTCATTACCTATTTTTCTCTATTTATTTGCCTATTTTCTTCTCTAAATTATTTACCTATTTTTGTCTATTCATTTACTTTTTTCTATTTATTTACCTCTTTCTTTCTCTAATTTATACACCTATATTTTCTCTACTTCATTACCTATTTTTCTCTATTTATTTGCCTATTTTTTCTCTAAATTATTTACCTATTTTTGTCTATTTAT